>NC_073401.1:1860000-2160000 GCF_028641065.1 Leucoraja erinaceus | reverse complement strand
ACCAGTGACTGGAAGAAGGGTCTCGACCCGAAACGTCACCCATTCCTTCTATCCAGACATGCTGCCTATTCTGCTGAGTTACTCCAGCTTTTTGTGTCAGTCTCACTACTGGTAGTTTGCGTTCAATTAATGATATTTAGTTTTGTGTGTCGAAGGGGAAGGAAGCCATTCTTGTTTCCGAAGGACTGCTTAGGATTTTATTTAATAAGACTTGCTGTTGCTGCCTCTTCACCACAGATTTAACGTGGGAGTCTTCAACAACAATGTTACCTTAGCAGCAGGAGGGAGAATATTATCAGCATAGCAACCAGTGTCCATACTATTTTGAAACATTATCATTTAACAACAGGCTGCTTGGCTAAGTGAAGTACAGGTGGATTATCAAAGGTTGACTAATTAGCTCAGTGCTATCACACAAAGCCACAGAGCAAGAATTGTTCCTAAATTTCCATTTGTTTCACAGTTTAAGCAACCTGATCGGAAAGTTAAATCAATCTACAAGTCACCACCATTATTAGAACGAGTAAAGGGATAACTAACAATGACACAAATCACATCCCCAAAGTGATTTACCGTCAGTGAAGCACTTTGAGATCTCCAGGGACATCAACGTGCCCCAAATATACTATTTTGTTTCCATATTTGACAGCTTTCTTGAAAGATTGGTCTGTATGATCCTTGAGTAAAGAAACTCTGCAAAAAACCGTGTGTGCTCAGATGAGTTAACAGAGGACATTTCACAGAACAGTAACAATTACATTTCTGTCATTTCTATTGTAATCCTCTAAGCTGATTACTTCATTCAATGCTGAGAGATGATTGGAAAGCTCCTGTCATTGCAAAATGAAATCAGTCATATTTTGCTTTTGGCACGGTGGTAGGGCTGCCAACATTGGGTGAGAGTTGGGAGTGAGAAATTGCGAGAGACCAAGCCCGAGGGAGTATAGCAACCGGGGGGGGGGGGGGGGGGGGGGGGCATCCCCCTCCCATTGGTATGGAACATTTGCATTTTTCAGCTTGAAATTGTGCAATATGGTGTATACTGTAGCGAGTCTTTTAACCTACACTTGAATGCAATATATATGCTTTAAATTGGATTGGAGCGTTTTTGAAAGGGGAGAGGCTGTGCGATCACTGATCACTGGACTTGGGGGTACCTGGTGGTGAGGGAGTGGAGTAACCGAGTGGGTAGAGGGTGTGGAAGAAGGGTGTCCCCCCTCCCAGGGTAGGAACTTTTTGAAATTTGATGGATTAAAATCATGTTTTAGTGCCCTGTAGAAGTATGATTTCAATGTTTTTTGTATGAAGTATTTTTAAGAGGTAACTTTTTAAGGGGCAGCTTTATCCACACAAAAAGGGTGATGGGTGTATGGGACAAGCTGCCAGAGGAGGTAGTTGAGGCAGCGACCATCCCAACATTTAAGAAAAAGTTAGACTGATACATGGATAGGACAGGTTTGGAGCTATGGACCAAAAGCGGGTAGCGTAGCTGGGACATGTTGGCGGGTGTGGGCAAGTTGCGCTGAAGGGCCTGTTTTCACACTGTATCACTCTATGACTACATTAGACCTCCACCATGCATGAATGCTTCAAAATCAAGTGAGTTTTATTCCCATATACTCAAGCATAGAAACATAGAAAATAGGTGCAGGAATAGGCCATCGGCCCTTCGAGCCAGCACTGCCATTCAATATGATCATGGCTATTCATCTAAAATCAGTACCTCTTTCCTGTTTTTGTCCCCATATCCCTTGATGTTGTTAGCCCCAAAAGCTAAATGTAACTCTCTCTTGAAAACATCCAGTGAATTGGCCTGAACTGCCTTCTGTGGCAGAGAATTCCACAGATTCACAACTCTCTGCGTGAAGAAAGTTTGTTCTCATCTCAGTCCTAACTGCCCGCCCCTTTATTCTTAAACTGTGACCCTGGTTCTGAACGCCCCCAACATTGGGAAATCTTTTCCTCCAGTTACAGTAAGTGAAAATCTAGCAGGCAAGCAGGATGCTTTCACCAACTACTTCCATTTGAAGTCCACTATCTTCCACCGTATCTACCCAGTGCTTGGTACTTACTTCCAGCAGCCACTGGTTGTCCTCCAGGATGCACTGAGCCGCAGCCTGATCCATGCCGGTCACCTGGGCGAATTCGGCACAGAGACTCTCACGGCAGCGGCGCAACGCTTCGACGCCTCCGACGGCCCAGAACTCTTGCACCGAGGCTGCTCCATGGCCAGAGCTGCAGTGAGCGACTCACCGGCCCGGCAAACACTCGCCAGCCCCGCTCCCCGTCTGCATCTGTCCCCGCCGCTGCTTCTGCTTCCAACACCCGCGGCCCATGCAGTTGATATGAGTTTTGAAATTTTCGTTGATCACAGAATTTCTCACAACAGAGCGAGAGAAATTTGTGATCAGCGTGAGAATTTGGTGAAATGCGTGATTCTCACGCTCAATGCATGGGAATTGGCAGCCCTGCCTCTCTATCCCCCTCTCTCTCTCCCCCTCTCTCTCTCTCTCCCCCTCTCTCTCTCCCCTCTCTTTCTCCCCCTCTCTCTCTCTCCCTCCCTCTCTCACTCTCCCCCTCTCTCTCTCTCCCCTCTCTCTCTCCCCCTCTCCCCCTCTCTCTCTCTCTCTCTCTCTCTCTCTCTCCCCTCTCTCTCTCCCTCCCCTCTCACCCCCCCCCCTCTCTCTCTCTCTCTCTCTCCCCTCTCTCTCCCCTCTCTCTCCTCCCCTTCCTCTCTCTTCTCTCTCCCCCCCCCCCCCCCTCTCTCTCTCCCTTCTCTCGTCCCCCTCTCTCCCACCTCACTCTCCCCCTCTCTCATCCCCTCTCTCCTCTCCTCCTCTCTCCCCCCCTCTCCCCACTCTTTCCCCTAACTCCCTCTCCCCCTCTCTTTCCCCTAACTCTCTCTCCCCCTTCCTCTCTTCCTCTCTCTCTCCCCCCTCTCTCTCCCTCTCTCTCTTCCCCCTCTCTCCCTCCCACCTCACTCTCCCCTCTCTCTCTCTCTCGTCCTCTCTCTCCCTCCCTCTCTCTCCCCCCTCTCCCCTCTCTCTCTCTCTCTCTCCCTCTCTCTCTCTCTCTCCCTCTCTCTCTCTCTCTCTCTCTCTCGCTATCTCGCTGTTTCTCTCTCTCTCTCTATCTCTCTCTCTGCAGCTCTCTCTCTCTGTCTCCCCCTCTCTCTTTCTCCTTTCTCCCTCTCTATCTCTCTCTCTCTCTCTCTCCATCTCTCGCCCCCTCCTTCCCTCTCTCTCCCTGTTTCTCTCTCTCTCCCTTTCTCTCTATTTCTCCCCCCCCTCTCATCTCTCTCTCTCTCTCTCCTCCCATTCTCTCTCTCTCTCTTGTTATCTTTCTGATTCTCTCTCTCCTCCCCTCTCTCTCTCTCTCTCTCCTCTGTCTCTATCTACTCTTTCTCTCTCTTGCCCCCCCCATCTCCCTCTCCACCCCCTCTCTCTTCCCTCTTTCTTCCCTCTCACACCCTCTCTCTCTCTTCCTCTCTCTCTCTTCCCCACTCTCCCACCTTACTCTCCCCCCTCTCTCTCTCCCCTACCTCTCTCTCCCCCCCCCTCTCCCTCTTCTCTCTCCATTCACGCCCCCTCTGTCTCTCCCCTCTCTCTCCTCTCACCCCCCTCTCTCCCCCCTGTCTCTCTGTCTCCTTCCCCTCTCTCTATCTCCACCTCCCTTTGAGAGTCTGTCCCTTCGGCACAGAGACTCTCGCGGCAGCGGCGCAACGGCTCCGCGGCCCGGGACACTCGCACTGTCCGGAGTGCTCCATGGCCAGAGCTGCAGCGTCAGCCCCGCAAACACTCGACAGCGCCGCAAACACTCACCAGTCCCGGCTCCCCGCATCTGTTCCCGCCGCTGGTTCTGCTCCCATCCCTCCCGCAGCCCCGGCTCTCCAACACCCGCGGACCATGCAGTTTATCCGAGTTTTGAAATTTTCGTTGATCACAAAATTTCTCACCACTGAGCGTGAGAAATTTCTGATCAGCGTGAGGGCGTGAGAGTTTGCTTGAGGGCGTGAGTCTCACGCTCAAAGCGTGAGAGTTGGCAGCCCTGCGGTGGGTATATTTGAGCGCTAATGGTGTTGTGAATGTAAACTCTGCCACAGATATCACAAAGCCTTCTCCCCCTGCACTCTGCTGCAGCCTCAGCGAGACCACCATTCATACATTTTAAACAGGGTCTGATTTCATCTGAAATTCTGCTACCTACACCCTAATTCACCTGACACATCTTCGGTCTGAAACATTGATTCTTTTCCTTTCTACGGATGTTGTGTTTCCAGCATCTTCTGTTTTTATCTCAGATTTCCAGCATCTGCAGATTTTTGATTTTCCTCACTCACATCCTGACGTTGCTTCTACATTAAGATCCAATGTCACCTTATTAAATCTAAAAAGGCCATTGCCCAAAACGATTATTTCTGTTTGCCTCAGCACAGATGCTGCCTGACCTGTTGAATATCTCCAACATTTTCGTATTGGGTTTCATTTCTTGTCTGCAGTTTTGGCTATTTAATTGGAATTACCATTTATGTTTTCACCCCCCTCATTATCTCTGTAAAATTCTTCAAGCCTCCAGTCTTCTATTTACCATCACTCCGATTCAATTCCCATCACTCCACCGATAGCTGTATTTACTAAATATTAAGTGTGTTTATAGAGTTATACAGTCATGGAGAGATACAGCATGGAGGCAGGCCCTTTGGCCCAACAAGTCCATGCTGACCACAACCACCCATTTACACTAATATAATATTAATACCATTTTTTATTCTCCCCATACTCTCGTCAGCTCTTCCCCAACCCTGCTTACTCAGGACCATTCACAGTAGCCAACTTGCCTCCCAGTTTGTGTGTCTGTGAAATGAGGGTGGTATCTAATCATTTTGAGATAACCCATGCTTGCACAGGGAGGATGTTTATCTTTGATATGGCAAGAAGCTCTTTTTCCCAATTTCCAAACCAGCGGGAGGTGTTAATTGAACGTTGCCTTAACTGCTGAACCCCCATCACGTGGTCCCATTCATTCTGAACTTGGATATTGCTCCCATAGCTGTAAGGCACACACCCACTCTTGCACCATGATAATGCAAGAGAGAGGGTTACCAGCAAGAGTCATCCTTGGTGTGTTTGGGCAGCTTGCTACCCAGTGGTATGAATATTGATGTCTCTAACTTCAAGTAATCCTTGCATCCCCCTCTCTCTCTCCATCCCTCCATCACCCAAGTCGGAACCAGCTTCAGTGGTCTTGTTGAGTCTCATTGTCTGTAACTCATTCTCACCTCACACAGTTAACAACACAGTTATCATCGTTATTTGTTTGCATATTTTTCATTCATTTGTTCTATGTCTCTCTACATTACCATCTATATCTCACATTTCACTTTCTCCGTTGTACTCTGATGGGCCTGTCCCACTTACGTGACTTTTTCGGTGACTGCCGGCACCCGTCATAGGTGATCGCCGACGTGACCAGAACAAGGCACGACTCTTTGGGTGACTACTCACGACCATATGGGCTTCACCTCACGACCTGTGGCCAGGGTGTTGCCTGTATGGTCGTGAGTCGTCTCCTCAGTTGCCCCAAGAGTCGTAGCATCTTTCTGGTCGCTGCCGAATTCACAGGTAAATAAGATGGTGAAGACAGGTTTGGCACTTCATCGGTCAGGGAATTAACTATAGAAGTTGGAGCATTATGATGCAGTTGTACAAGACATTGATGAGGTTGTACTCGGAATATTGTGTTCAGTTTTGGTCACCCTTCTATAAGAAAGATACAGTTAAGTTGGAAACGGTGCTGAAAGGATTTACCAAAATCTTGTCATGACCTGAGAGCCTGAGCTGTAGGGAGCTGTGGAGCAAACTATGCCATTATTTCTTGGAGCACAGGAGATTGAGGGGTGCTCTTATCGAGGTCTTTAAAATCATCGGGGAATAGATATATGGTTTTTGTTGCCACAGACAGCTGTGGAGTCCAAGTCATTGGGTATTTTGAAAGTGTTGATACACAGATTCTTGATTAGTAAGGTCATCAAAGGTTATGGGGCAAAAGCAGAATAATGGGGTTGAGAGGGAAAACTAGATTAGCCATGATTGTATGGCAGAGTAGACTTGATCGGGTCGAATGGACTAATTCTGCTCCTATGACTTATGAACTAGAGAGAGATGGTCCTAATGTGGACAAATGAGACTAGCCTAGATGGGCATCTTATAGGCATGAATGAATTAGACTGAAAGCCCTGTTGTATGTGTGTTATTGGTGAATGTGTCCATTAGGTAACAGCCTAGTGAAGCTAGTGGCAACGCAAGGCAAACTGCAATTTTCTGATTGCCGGCTACACTTGATACACTTGAGCACAGGAACCCATTATGCAATTTTCATTGTAATGGTGGGGAATGCTGATAACCTCGCGATTATTCCTACTGCAAGATCCATGCTCGAGGCAAATAAAAATAAGCAACACAGGGAGACGACAACAACCACATGAGATAATAGCACACTGGTAATTGTGTTCGCACATAACCTGAAGTTCAATGCTATGAAGAAGGAAAGTAAAAATGAATGAAAAAGAGGGAGAAGCCAAAAAAAATATTGCTATCAATCAACTGAAGTTGTTCAGACAAGTGAGGCAATGCAAAGATGCCAAAGGTTCCCTGTAAAATAAATTCAATAGGAAACACGTCATACCTCAAAGAGAGGAGTGCTGAAACAAAATAACTTGACCTAAAGAGATAGAGGCAGCAATCGCCATTTGCAGTGCAATGCATTATTGTCACTTCCAGTCAATATGCCAAAAATAACCTCTCCTGGGAACAACACCAGCGAGATCGCCAAGTGCAGGTAATTCTCAGGGAAACTTTTTAAGACACACCTTGTGGACATCGAGTGTAGCAAACCTGCTCTCGAGGAGATGCGAGCACATGTTCTTCCTGGTTTCGGAAAAGCACCAAACTCCAAAGGATTTCATTTAAATTGGTAGCAAATGATGCAAAGAGAGGAAAAAATGATAGAAGTGATGAAGATTGTGTTATTGTTTCACAGGACAAATTAATGCTGACACCCCCATAACCTTCCCTGCGTTCTTGGACCGGGTCTACAGGTTGGCTTTACCATTGTTATGGGTCAACCACATTTCTCTAAGTGTCCAGATCTTTCCATCTGCCCCGTTTACGCAACTTCATCATCACAAATCCCACCAGTTCACTGATGTCAAGTTGTGTTACATATTATTGGCTAAGTATAGTTAGGATTAGGCTTTGGTTTATTATTCTCCCATGTACCAAGGTACAGTGAAAGGCTTTGTTTTGCATACTATCCAATCAAATGGGATAATACTGTACGTAATCGCATGGTGCTGAGCGCAGCAGCCTCGCTAGCAGTGGGTCTGTCATTTCGACTTTTTTTGTTTTTTTAGTATGTCTAAATGTATGTGCTAATGTCTCTTGGTATGTTTTTACGTGGGGGATGGGGGTGGGGGAATAGGGGGAAACCATTTCCAGTCACTTACCTCGGCTAAGATGAGACTTCTCTCCTAGTTGCATTTTCGCCACCCCTCCCCCCCATCGGGCCTAACAACTTGGATCGGTGTGACCTTTCCCGGAGACCGGCCCAGAGCTTCAGCAACAGGCGCGGCATGGACTTTAACATCGTGGAGTCAGAAGAAAGGCTCCGACCCGCGGCCTGCTGAGTTTAACATCGTGAAGCTTCTGCAGAGCTTCTAGCAGCAGGCGTGGAGCGGACTTTGTCAGGGATCCCTTGCCGGGGATCGCCAGGGAAGAGCTCCGACCGCTGGCCTGCCTGCGGCCTATACTGCGACCCAAGGCCCACAATTAACACAGTTTACACAAACATCCATCACAGTGAATCTCCAACACCACCTCACTGTGATGGAACGCAAAGGTCTTCTCTCTTCCCTTGTTCTTCTCGCGCAGTCCAGCAGTCCAACTGCAACATCGAGGCGAACTGGGGCTCCGGATTTTAAAGCCTCCGGCGGGTGATGGTAAGCCCCGTGGCCGTTTAAGCTGCGCTAGGTGATGTTAGGCCCCGCTCCGAGTGATTTAAACCCCGCGATTCCGGCGGGAGAAGTTGCCGTTGCGGGAGCTCCGAAAAGCGGTCTCCTACCAGGGACCTGCGAGCCCCCGTTGTTACCGTCCACCGGGCCTGCAGCCGGAGCCTCCGAAGCTCCGAAGTCGGGACGCAGCCGCTCGCCATCACAGCTCTCCCCACTCCGAAGTCGACCAGCTCCACGATGGCAGGTCCGTAGGCTCCGCGACTGGAACCCTCAGGTTGGTTCCAGCCAGAGGCCGCCACCGGCTCCACAACGTTAGGCCCAACGACATCGGAGACACGACAGGGAAAAAGTCCCTGACAAGTACATAACAAGTCCATAAAAGTCCATAACAAGAAGTGGCAGATGGGTGAATACTGGCACATGGACATGATCCCAGAGCAACTTCTCCAGAAGATATAAAGGCCCCATAAAGGTCAAAGTTTCATTTGGATGCTTCCGATCAGTGAAGGTAGCTGACATAATTAAATAGGTTTTAGATTGTTTCTTGCTAGTAATCTGCAGCATTTATCACCTAGCAATGACCAATAAAGCAGGGTTGTGCACTTTAGGTATCTAATGACAAACATGCTGTTGGTGATACATTAGCTAGACTGATCATCAGCGTTTACTGAACCGTCTCTTGTTAGCTGAGAGTACTTGTTTGTTGAAAACATTTGTATCATCATCTCACACTGCTTGTTGTGGATGTGATTTTGTAGTTTGGGGGCTTTGGAATGTGCTGCAGGTGATCTAGGCTTCACCATTGAAACATTAAATTGCTCAATGCTGGAATGCTACAATGGAAAATGTACATCTGAAAGATAACAAGCATATCTCAACCCGTGCCACCAGTCAGAACATGAATACCAACCAGTGGCAGGTTTGGGACAGCAGAGGAACAGACCTTTTGGCTCACGGAGTCTGTGCAAAACATGACACCAGCAATAATGATCTCCCCTGCTTGCACACGATCCATATCCCTGCATTTCCTGTACCTATCTAAAAGCTCTGAAATGCCACCATCATATCAGTCTCCACCACTACCCCTGATAGCATGCTCCAGGCACTTAACACACCCTGTGTAGAAAGACTTGCCCAGCACATCTTCTTTAAATGTTCTTCATCTCATCTTCAAGCAGTGCCCTCCAGTCTTTAACATTACCATCCAAGGGAGAAGGTTTTGACTGTCTACCTTATCTGGACCTCGTAATTGTATACAGTTCTATCAAGTCTCCCCGCATCCTCTGGCATTCCAGAGAACACTATCCAGGTTTGTCCAACCTCTCCTCATAGCTAACACCAGCTGATCCAGGCAACATTCTGGTAAACCTCTTCTGCACCTTTGTCAAAGCCTCCACTTCCTTCCTGTGATGCAGCTGTATGGAACTGTAATCAGAACTGTGCCTGACTGATACACCAAATGCAGCCCAAACAAAGTCCTATAAATCTGCAACATGACTTCTTGACTTATTTTCAATGCCCTAACCAATGAAGGCAAGCATCTCATGTGTGTTGCCACTTTCAGGGAGCTTCTGGAAGTGGACTTTAATCAGATGTACATTGTGTCCATTCCAGCATCCGCAAGCATCCTTACTATCCTCCACATTCCCTGAGGATGAGGTTTCCATGTTCTGCTGAGCCCATCCTACCCCCACATCTATTGCTGCCCAGCTTTCTGGTGGGTCTGGAGTTATACTAGACACAGGCATCAGAATTCCCTCAATCATATGAGGTTCCCAGAAAAATGATGACTGCATCCTGTAACCCAGTTGCTGTTCCCTGGAATCACATCACTACTGTATAAGTTGACCCTGAGCTTTGAAAATGAAATTGAACTTTGATGTTGAACTGAATATACTTTTGCCAAAGGGATTCCATAAAAAGATATTCATATTTTATCCTTCATAAAGACTTTGCACCCATATAAGCTCTTCTCTGACTCTTTTTGACCTTTCATTGAGTTGTGTTTCTTTAACTGGATTTCTCAATTAAATAAAGTGGCCAACTTCATTCTGTCCACCTCTAAACCCTTTGGATCGCTGTGAAGCCTTGCAATGAATCGATTCATTACAGTGTCAACAGAAAGTGATTGAATCTCGGTATTTGTGCGACGCTCTTCACTGGCAAGAACGTGCAATCTTCCCTCTGATGAGAGATCTGCAGGTTAAGGTTTGCCGTTTACAAGGCTGCCTTAAAGGCCGTTTGTTTTCTTGAGCAGGATTCACGACACAGCAGCAATTCATTATAGACAGTGTTTATACCAAGACCTTCTGCATCCTTATGCTTCATGGCTCACATTTATAATGTAAGCCACTTAATGAAGAATTGGCTGACCATTTGTAATTGACTCTGTGGAACACTCCAGGGCTCTGACAGAGAGGCTGATTGCAGTGATGTCAAAATAAGAGCCATGTATCCCCATCTCAATGGTTCCTCTCTGTATCATTGGAAGCCTTTTTTTATTGAATGCAGATAGATTCAGCACAAATAAGACCTAGTTCTGACTGGTTATTTATTTGGAAGACAGTGAGTCACATCACACAAGAGGCCAGTGTGACAGGCAAGGAAGTTTCAACCCAGGCCAGTTCAATCAATCAATCAGTTTTATTCGTCACATACACATATAAGCGCAGTTACAGGAAGAATAATATCAACGTTAATTTGTGTTATCTTTATGGATCCAATCCTTCAGAACCTTCAGAACTTTGTAGTCGGCAGGGCAGTACTCTGCATATCACCAACATGGACAATTTTTTTACATTTTTTTATCAAGCCAATTAACCTATAAACGTGTACGAATTTGGAGTGCAGGAGGAAACCGAAGATCTTGGAGAAAACCCACGCAGATCACGGGGAGAACGTACAAACTCCATACAGACAGCACCCGTAGTCGGGATCGAACTCAGGTCTCTGGTGCTGCATTTTTTGCTGTAAGGCAGCAGTGACTTTGCTGTAATATAGCTGTGCCACCGTGACCCACCCAATGTTCGTGACTGTCCATGCAGAGAACAATTAATTCTTAAAGAACAAACAATTAAAAAAAAAATTAAACTACTGACCAGATTGTGGAGCCACATTTAGAGTTCTGCTCAGTGACGGAGGCTTGTGGGGTTAATACAGTATTTGTGTATTCTATGGAAGATGCAGGTTTGTGTTCCACTTCAGACACTTGAGCACAAACTCTAGACTCACACTGCCATCCAGTAATGATATATACATTTCTACTATTAAAATGCTGCCTTTCAGATGAGATGTTTAACTAAGGCCAGGATTGCTCCAACCAGGGGATGTAAAATATTCCATTGCACTATTGGATTAAAGCAGGGAAGTTGTTTCTGTGTTCAGACCAAATTGATCTTTCAACCAACAGTTAGACATGTATTATTTAGTCTTTATCACGGTGCGAATGGAAGGAGCTTGCTTCAGTGTTTGCATTGCAACAGTGATCACACCACAGCAATATGAAGAGTTAACTACATTCAGAAGTCACACGGGCTTTGCATTGAGTTGGGGAAGGTTTGTCCAGCATGATAATGGCTACCACCATGAGGACAATGGGGACTTTAAGCAGATGTACATTGTGTTCATTCCAGCATCCACAAGCACCCTTAATATCCCTCACATTGACTGATGCTGAGGCTTTGCTGACCCAATCACATCGATCGCAGCACTGAGGATAAGCACAATGAGAATGAATATGTATGCATCGTGTTGCTGCTGGAACATGTGGCCATTTTTCAACTCAATGTGCCCTTCCAAAATGAGTAAATCACTTCCACATATTCTACAAGTACAATATTCCACGTAAATGCAAATGCTTTTCTATTTTCTTTTCTAGCAGAAGTGCATAGAGATGTCAACGCTTTGTGTTGACAGCTGATGTGTCTAACTACAGCTTCCCTTGCAGGTTTAGTATGATGGACTCAATACATCGATGTTCTGCCTTTCACATTATACATGTAACTGTCCTAAAGACATAGAGCTGTGTCTGATCTTCCAATAGCAACATGAAGCAATAAGACAGATGGCCAGATATAGTAGGAGTAGATATTGCAAGGGACTCATTACATTTGCGGATGTTGCCGGGACTAGAGGGTGTGAGCTATTGGGAGAGGTTGAGTAGGCTTGATCTCTTTTCCATGGAGTGCAGAAGGACGAGGGGAGATCTTATAGAGGTAGACAAAATCATGAGAGGAATAGATCAGGTAGATGCACAGTCTTTGCCCAGAGTAAGAGAATCGAGGACCAGAGGACATAGGTTCAAGGTAAGGGGGAAAGATTTAATAGGAATCCGAGGGGTAAGTTGGTGAGTGTATGGAACAAGCTGCCAGGGGAGGTAGATGATACTGGGACTATCCCATTGTTTAAGAAACAATTAGACAGGTACATGGATAGGACAGGTTCGGTGGGACATGGACCAAGCACAGGCAAGTGGGACTAGTTTAGCTGGGGCATTGTTGGCCTGTGTGGGTGAGTTGGGCTGAAGAGCCTTTTCCCACTGTATCACTCTATGATGAATAAGGCCATGCTGGGTCTTATGAGCACAAATCTTGAAAAGACGCAGAGGAATTCCTGTTTACAGAATGTAAAGGCTAAAAGTGGAGGATGTTTGAAATCTGATGGATGTGCAGAAAGTGCTGAGAATGCTCAGTATGTTAGCGATTTATTTGCATTTATTTCTGTGTAACATCCTCTCATGATGTGATCTACGCTGCAGATACTAAAGGCAGGTTTTGGCAGAACAGTTCAGTCCACAGGGTGACCCCCAGTTTCTCGCCACCTGACGCTTGCACTCACTTTTCCATTCCCAATCTGTTCTCATTGCTCGTCTTCCAATCTTTTTCCATTGACGATCAATGTGAACTCACTGCACGGCACCTCGTTTGCTGAATACACACATTGCGGCTTTCTGGAGCCAATAAATACTCAGTTCAACAACTTCAGAACAATCGGTGTATACTGTAGTGTCACAGAGTCATGCAACAATAAACGGGCCCTTCGGCCCAACTTGTCCATGCCGACCAAGATGCCTGTATACACTTTTACCCATTTTAGCTCCATAAGCCTCTGGGCCTTTCCTATCCTTGAACCTGTCTAAATGTCTTTTAAATCTGGTGTTGTTATAATAGCCAATATTTTATTTCAGATTTTCATCATTCCTTGTACGTTCCTTAGGTCACAATTCTGATTTTACTTCCTCCATTTTCGTTTCCTCCAGACTGTTTTAATTAAAACAGAAAATTCCAGAATAAATAAGCAGCTCAGGCAGCATTCATGCGAAGAAAAACAGTTAACATTTCAGACTGCTGATCTTTCATTATTGATCTGAAATCTTCTCATTTGAAGAGTTGTCATCTGACTACAGAGTACCTACAACATTTTGATTTGTATCTCAACTTCCCACATCTGTCACTTTTATCTGGTCAACTCTTATTCCTGTAATTGCATTCCAACTACATTTGTTTGCTATCCCAAGCTAAAATCTCTTTAGTTAATTGAATCACCTGCCCACTCTGCTCTCCCACTTTAGTCTCCCATCTCTCTGCTGCCTCTACATCTTAAAACACATTAATTCATTTCAATCTTTGCCAATGCAGATAAAACACTGACTCTGTTTCTCTCAGTGACTGAGCAAGAGTTGGAATGAAAACCAGCCAGGTAATACAGCAAGCGGTCACACTGATCCCACTAGAATACAGTTTTGGATTGAATCATTCATATGCTACTTTGCTGGGCTTTATTTCAAATGTCAAAGTTTAGTTTAGTTCAGAGATACAGCGTGGAAACAGGCGCGTCGTCCCACTGAGACCGCACTGACCAGCCATCCCTGCAGGTTAACACTGTCCTACACATTAGGGCCCATTTACATTTATACCAAGCCAATTTACCAGCAAGACTGTAAGTCTTTGGAGTGTGAGAGGAAACCAAAGATCTCAGAGAAAACCCACGCGGTCACAGGAACAATGTATAAACTACGTACAGACAGCACCCGTAGTTGGGATTGAACCCGGGTCTCTGGCGCTGCAAGCACTGTAATGCAATAACTCTACTGCTGCGCCACCATGCCACCCAAAGAGTAGCTTCCTCATAAGTACATTTAATTTACATTTACTGTGCATAGACTGTGTCTGTAGTTGTAACTATGCATTTTAAGTCTGAACAGTTGCGGTGGTAATTAACCCGATTTTTACATTTAATTTGGACAAATCTAAACATTTTAATTTGCAGAAGGTTTTGACCAGAAACGTCACCCATTCCTTCTCTCCAGAGATGCTGCCTGTCCCATTGAGTTATTCCAGCATTTTGTGTCTATCTTCAGTATAAACCAGCATCTGCAGTTCCTTCTCACACATTTTAATTCATATTTGGCTCAGATTGGGTTCAGATGGGAAAGCATACTTCATGAGGCAAAAACAAATGTCAACTGTAAAGTTATTTATTGTGACATCTGCATAACTGTTTGGTTATATATTTCCAATTCCTGAGAGCACTAACTGGAATTTGTTCCTTAACCATAATCAATGCATTGAAGTGTGATTCTTCAATGAAGTCTGAAGAAGGGTCTCGTCCACAAACATCACCTATTCCTTTTCTCCAGAGACACTGTTTGACCCTCTGAGTTACTCCAGCATTTTATGTCCATCTTCGATGTAAACCAGCATCTACAGTTCCTTCCTACACATTAGAATTCATACTTGGCTCAGGTTGGGTTCAAAATGGAAAGCATCCTTCATGAGGTTTGAGTTACAACAGAATTTTCCTCATGTTTTATGGGCAGCAGATTACAAATGATACTGCAGAAAGGCTGAACGTCGAGAGTTCTGTGTGTCTCCATCTTTCTCCTGCAACCTTTTGATAATGATGCAACAAAAACAGAGGATCTTTGATTATAGCCTACTGAACATCCTCACTTCTTCATTTAGGCCCTCTCAGTTTTAAACTTGCATTACACCATTCTTTTTTGTCACTAGGTAAATCTAGGTTAGTTTAGATTCTGCTGGACAAATGAAATCCAGTGATATATTTGGTTAAAAAAAGTTGTCGTTAAAGGTGTCATTAAAGATGTCCCACTTTCACGACCTAATTCACGACTTCTGCCGAGTTTGCCCTTGACTCATACTCGCAGCATGGTCGTCACGAGGTCGTAGGAGGTTGTAGGAGGTCGTAGGTAAGTCGTAGCAGGTTGTGATGTTAGTCGTAGGTACTCGTAGTATCAAGTAGGTCGGGGCGAATTTTCTAGCCTGATGAAAAATATCCATGGAGTAAAAAAGGTCGTGCATTAGGTCATGAAAGTGGGACAGGCCCTTTACTCTTGTATATGGATATAGCCTGTCCCACTTTCATGGATGTAAAATGTCTGAGTTAAATACCTCGCTAATTACAGCCCAGTAGGAGAATATTGATGTGGTGCAATCTCTTTGACTTTGAGCCAGTTATTGTCAATAGTATTAACGGTTACATTGCTGAATAGTTTGAACGTCTTAGCAATAAGTTGACGCCGTGGTGGCGCAGCGGTAGAGTTGCTGCCTTACAGCGCCAGAGACCCGGGGTTTGATCCTGACTGCGGGCGCTGTCTGTATGGAGTTTGTACATTCTCTCCGTGACCAACGTGGGTTTTCTACAGGATCTCAGGTTTCCTCCCACATTCCAAAGACATAAAGGTTTGTTGGGTAATTGGTTTGGTATAAATGTAATTGTCCCTAGTGAGTGTAGGTTAGTGTTAGTGTACATGGGATGTTGGTCAGTGTGGACTCAGTGGGCTGAAGGGCCTGTTTCCATGCTGTATGAAAGTTATCCTACTGCTAAATCTGTGGCTTGCGTTCATCGGCTGCAGTTTTTCAATCAATGCAGTCTTTCAAGGTTGAGGTTGACTTGTTTCCACCCCAGCTCTGGAAGATGCCTGCACCTGAATCCTTATCCACATGGTCTTCATGGAGTGAAATCCTGGTCCAAGACATTTGGAAACGCAGGTTTCTGCACAAATCTGACAATGGGCCGAATGGCCTAATTCTGCTCCTATCGCATGACCCTTTGACCTTATCCGTGAATTGTCACCTTGTTGTGATGGAGAAACTTGTGTGGTCCTTAGATCCTGAGAGCGATGCCGTCTGGAGCTATGCTCCTGGTTGGGCCACCCATGACGGTAAGGTCGAGGGGGAGATATCTGACAAAGAGCAATCCAACCAAGACCTCAATGGTGGAACAGGCATAGGATGATGGCGGATGCATCACAACCGCTGGGAAGGCGGATGAAGGCTGCGGCAGCAAAGGGTCCCCGGCTGTCTTAGATCCCATGTCACAGAATTCTGACCCAGATCTGTCAAAGGCCGTGCGGTGGCTGTCTGTGCACCAGTCTCCCCACGTTAAACAAAGTCACGCACAGGCGTCCTCCATGAGAGGACAGTCATACTCGTTTAGAATGACTGTCGATGATAATACCAAATACAAAACAGAAGTGGTATTATGGCTGCTTCATTCTGAAACTTGTCTTTAATTGGATTTTTTTGGGGAGGGGAGAGATGGCATGGCAGGAGCGTAATACCCTAGTTTTGTTTTCCAACTTACTATACTATTAATATTTCTTTAGTGCCTCTTCAGTAAAATAATATGGCTGCCGGTGTGTGGGAAATTCTGGTGTTCAAAGTGTCTGGTTGCAAAAGTTCTACCAGTGACGGACAAGTGGGTTGTTGCCTACTTTTACTTTCATGTTTACATGTAACAGCTGGCTATTGCACCGAGCTATCTGGAAATATTAAATGGGTCAGTTCAACACAAGTGCTTTAGGCTACATGTTTATGCAAACTCTGCTTGCAAGCACTCCATGACCATAATTTCACCCAAGTTCTAACTAGGTCATTCCTTGAAGGCTTTGGATCTACTTATCATTTTACATCCTTAAGATTCAACACTCAACCAGTTATTAATATTTAGATGTAATCTGCATTTATATACTGGGTGCACAGATCTCTGCATCCCTAGTTCCTTGCTTTGGAATTCCCTTGGTCAACTGCTGAATCTTCTGCTTTTGACCTGGCTTTTAGCTTGGTGCCAGTCAATTTTCTTAAGAAGGACATTGGAGTGTTATCTTACTGAAGGTTTCATATACTTAGAGAATGGAGTTCAGACTTGAAGCTCTGAAACTAGTTATACCTCCTTATTTAAGAGTTTGGAATGAAACTTGTAATATACTGATTTCCCAATGAGACCAACAAGAAAGTCATGTTAGGAATCTCATGTCCCCAGTGAAGTTAAACAGATTGAAAAGATGAATTAAATAAAGATTAATATAATGTGTTGGAGTACCTCATCGGGTCAGGCAATATCTCTGCATGACATGGATTGGTGACCCAAGAAACAGTGATGATATAGTGATCGAGAAGTGCATTCTTGTATTTTAAAAGCTGAGATACAGGAAGGATGAAGAATTGGGGAAGGTCCCACAGCTCACCTGCCATGGAAAGGACGAATATCCAATAAAGCGCAGCTTCAATGCAGTGGGATATGCAGAGCTGTATATGTGTGTACAGTGTATAACAATTACCTAGAAAAAACAAAAGAAATTAGATAAATTCAAGAGAAGCAAGAATAATTAGAATGGAGAGGGAAAATGCAATTGTCCACGGGAACACCAGCATTTGCCACGTGCCATCCAAGGGTGTAAGAGTGGAACTAAGGAGTACTAGAGTTGGAACAACAGAAGACAAGATGGTAGGAAGGAATCACAGATGCTGGTTTACACCGAAGAAAGACACAACATGTTGCAGTAACTCAGTGGGACAGGCAGCATCTCTGATTGAAGGAAAGGGTGATGTATTGGGTCGAGACACTTCTCCAAACCTGAAGCAGGGTCTCGACCCAAAACGTCACCCATTCCTTCTATCGAGAGATGTTGCCTGTCCCACTGAGTTACTTCAACATTTGTGTCTATCAACAGAATACAAGAGTTGAGACATTATGCTACAGGTGTACAAGACATTGCTCAGACCCCACCTGGAGTACTGTGTGCATTTCTAGTCACTACACTATAGGAAATATGTTATTAAGCTAGAGTGAGTGCAGAATGATATTCACAAGAATGTGCTGGAATGAGTAATGAAGAAAGACTGGAATAACTGGGACCACAGACTGAAGGTGACCTTACAGAGGTCAATAGAATCATGAGGGGATAGCCATGGTGGATTGCCATAGTCTTGTTCCCAGGGTAGAGGAGTACACAACTAGAGGACATAGGCTTAAGGCAAATGGGGGAAAGATTTAAAGGGGACCTGAGCGGCAAGAGAACCAAGGCCGTGGACAGCAGTGAGTGTATGGAACAAGCTGCCAGTCCAATTGAAGATGAGCATGCAATTATAAGGTTTAAATGACAGATACATGGAAAGGAGGTTTGGACGAATATGGGCCAAATGCAGGTACAATATAATGGATCAACTGGGCTTATATTCACTGGAATTTAGAAGGATGAGTGGGTATCTTATACTGTAGAAACATATACAATTCTTAAGGGATTGGACAGGCCAGACGCAGAGAAAATGTTCCCCATGTTGGGGGAGTCCATAACTGTTTCATCAAGAGAGTTGTGAATCTGTGGAATTCTCTGCCACAGAAGGCAGTGGAGGCCAATTCGCTAGATGTTTTCAAGAGAGAGTTAGAAATAACTCTTAGGGCTAATGGAATCAAGGGATATGGGGAGAAAGCAGGAATGGGGTACTGATTTTGGATGATCAGCCATGATTATATTGAATGGCGGGGCTGGCTCGAAGGGCTGAATGGTCTACGCCTGCACCTATTTTCTATGTTTCTAAATGGGATTACCACAGGAAGGCACATTGGTTAGTACAGATGAGTTGGGCTGAACGACCTGTTGCTGTGCTCTGCAATTTATCATTATTGACGTTGTAACAGCACTGTGGGACCACCTTCCCCTGGCAGGGGAACCTCCATGGATTCACCACCACTTTCTCCAGGGCAATAGAGGAATGGGCAACAAACCTTGGGCTGGCCAACAGTGCCCAGATTTCAGCAACTTGTTTAAAAAAAATATGATTTACAAAATGGGCAGCAGAGTGGTGCAGCGGTAGAGTTGCTGCCTTACAGCGTCAGAGACCCGGGTTCGATCCTGACTACAGGTGCTGCCTATATGGAGTTTGTACGTTCTCCCCCTGACCTGCCTGGGTTTCCCACGGATTCTCCTGTTTCCTCCCACACTCCAAAGACGTACAGGTTTGTAGGTTAATTGGCTTTGACCATAATTCTAAATTGTCCCTAGTGTGTTGGATAGAGCTGGTGTATAGGGATCGCTGGTCGGCGCTGACTTGGTGGCTGAAGGACCTATTTCCACACTGTATCATTAAACTAAACTAAAACATTGAACATATGTGAACATTTAAAAAAACATGAAATAATAATGGTTAATGAATGGAGAAGATAATTGATTGGAAAATAAACAGCCTATTTTCTATGTTTCTACGAGATTGATCCCTGGGATGGCGGGACAGTCATATGAGGAAAGATTGAAAAGACTAGGCTTGTATTCACTGGAGTTTAGAAGGATGAGGGGGATCTCATAGAAACATATAAAATTATAAAAGGACTGGACAAGCTAGATGCAGGAAAAATATTCCCAATGTTGGGCGAGTCCAGAGCCAGGGGCCACAGTCTTAGAATAATGGGGAGACCATTTAAGACTGAGGTGAGAAAAAACTTTTTCACCCAGAGAGTTGTGAATTTGTGGAATTCCCTGCCACAGAGGGCAATGGAGGCTAAATCACTGGGTGGATTTATGAGAGAGTTAGATAGAACTCTAGGGGCTAGTGGAATCAAGGGATATGGGGAGAAGGCAAGCACGGGCTATTGATTGGGGACGATCAACCATGATCACAATGAATGGCGGTGCTGGCTCTCAGGGCCAAATGGCCTCCTCCTGCACCTATTTTATATGTTTCTAACAAGAGGAATGACTCTGGTCATTTATTTGATTTTACGTAGAGGGTCAAAGAGTGAGGCAGCAAACACAACGCAGACTGAATGATTGGAGAGAAAAGCAGAGGGACACACACATACCTTGTGTGGGAGGTTACATCATCGTCCCCTTTAAAGAACTGCCAAATCCTATCAAAGGCTATCAAGAGATCCAAGGCAATACCAGATGATTTACTTGCAAAGTGATCAAAGGCTGGTATTGGCAAGAATTTGAAATTATATCTTGCTTCAACTGTGACAGGGGCACGCTAAAACCAACCCCACTACTTGATTATCCATTCTTGCGACTGAGATAAGTTTGGGTGAATAAGCCAACTTGTCACTTGATAGATGTCAGGTGAAAACTATTTTAAAAATATGGTGATTTGCATTCAGTCAGCTAGGTTGGTTAATTAGCTGATCACTGAAATGTCCATGTGAATATGCGCATAACAATCAGGTCGTTATTTGTCCACCATCACAGGGCAATGCCAAACAGAATTGGATTGACCCAGTTGGAATAAGAAATGACGTGGCTGTCACCTTCAGTATAAACAGACCAGATTTCAGTAGCTTCGCACTTTCCAAGTGACAATTTTGGATCATCGCAGACAGAAGGAACAATTTGTGCAGTAATTGGGTTCCTGAAATAATCCAGCTGTCACACTACGATTCTTCAGCTGGCAAACACTGGGTCATATTGTCCACCTCTGACTGGGCGAGTTCCGCTTATATAAATATGCTCAGTCTTAATGGATGGGTTTGTGGTTAATTAAACCATCTTGCTGTTGAAAATTAATTTAACTATACGAGTTCAGTATTCCCAGGTGGTGGCACAGAACTGTCGTCTCTTCACATCCCAGTGCATTTTTAACGGAGCCAGGGTCAATTCTGACATTTGTACAGCCGTTTTGGCAGCTATTGATATTAATATTAATATTTATTACATTCTTCAGAGTGAATCTCTGCCCATTGTAGATTTATTTGTAGGACAAATGGCTCCTAAGCAACAGAAACACTTTTCATCGCGAAAAATTTGCAATGCAAGTCGATGGAATTGAATCCAGTGCATAACATGCTTGCGGCACGGTGGCGCAGCGGTAGAGTCGCTGCCTTAAACCCCTGTCCCACGGTACGAATTCATTCCAAGAGTTCTCCAGAGTTTGCCCTGATTCGAAATCTGAGATTTACGGTAATGGCCACACGTCGGTACTCGGGGCTCTCGTGGACATTTTTCATCATGTTGAAAAATCTTCACGATTCTTCCCGTGCTTACCTGCCATTAGCGAGTCTTCACGAGTACCTGCCGTTAGCGCTAAGAGACGTCCCCGAGCTCCGACGTACCCGCTACGTTCATTCTAGTGCTTACTACGAGTTTTTTTTTTTTTTAAACTCGGGAGAGCTCTTGGAATGAACTCGCACTGTGGGACAGGTCTATTACAGCGCTTGGAGCACCGTAGACTTGAGTTCGATCCCGACTACGGGTGCTGTCTGTACAGAGTTTGTACGTTCTACTCATGACCTGCGTGGGTTTTCTCAAAGATCTTGGGTTTCCTCCCACACTCCAAAGACGTACAGGTTTATAGGTTAAGTGGCTTGGTGTAAGCGTAAATTGTCCCGAGTTAATGTGCTGGTATCACTGGTCGGTGCGGAACCGGTGGGCGGAAGGGCCTGTTTCCGCGCTGTATCTCTAAACTAAACTAAACTAAACTGAAGAAGCTCGCCTAGAATTCACGGTGTAAAGATAACTCGTCTGTTCTTTGTTGAATGTTTTATTTGATAAGATGTTGTTATGATTGTGCCACAGCTGGAATACACTGGCCCAGAAATACAGCTGTGTAATGTCCCAATATACAGTTGTGTCCCACCAAATATCTCATGAAAGTGGCATTAACCAATTTAGTACAGGTTTCTGACAGTGTACATGCTTGTTGTTAGTAAAGATAAACTCCATGGTGTAATTTCATTTCTCTGGTGTTCAGACTGCCAACTGATAGTAGTGGGGTGCCCAAAGTTCATTTCTGGGAGAGTTTCAACCAGGTTAATATGAATCTTGATTGCATTTTTCTTCCAACCAAGAGAACAGATTTTAATAATGTCAAACACTCTACGTTTTATATAAAGGGTTGGTTACATCTCTCCTGCAATATTAGGCAAAATGCTTACAAGTTCAAGTTACATTTATTGTCACATGTACCAATTAGTACAGTGAGATTTGAGTTACCATACAGCTATACAAATAGAAGAACGCAGTAGGATTTAACATGAACAACCCACACAGCGGAATCAACGTTTCCCCACTGTGAGTGAAGGCAATAAAGTTCAGTCATCTTCCTCTTTGTCATAGAGTCATCGAGTGATAGAGTTTGGAAACAGGCCCTTCGGCCCAACTTGCCCGCACTGGCCGACATGTCCCAGCTACACTAGTCCAACCTGCCCGCGTTTGTCCATATCCCTCCAAACCCATCCTACCCATGTACCCGCCAAACTGCTTCTTAAATGTTGGGATAGTCCCAGCCTCAACTATCTCCTCTGGCAGCTTGTTCCATACACCCACCACCCTTTGTGTGAAAATGTTGCCCCTCAGATTCCCATTAAATCTATTCCCCTTCACCTTGAACCTGTCCTCTGGTCCTTGATTCACCTATTCTGGGGAAGAGACTCTGTGCATCTACCCAATGTTTTTATACAACTTTCTGCCAAAGACATCTCAGGTAGGGTGATAGACAGCCATAGAGTCACAGTATGGAAACAGGCCTCTCGGCCCAACTTTCCCTTGACAACCAAGACGCCCCATCTACCCTAGTCCCACCTGTGTCTGTTTGTCTCATAACTCTCTAAACCTCTCCTATCCATGCCCATGTCCAAAAGTATTTGAAATGTTGTTATAGTACCTACCTTGACTATCCCCTCTGGCAGCTTTCCATTTACCCACGACTCGTAGATTCCTCTAAGCTTAAACCTATGTCCTCTACTTATTGATTCCCCTACTCTGGGTAAAAGATTCTACCCTATCTATTCCCATCATGTTCATATACAAGATCACCCCTCATCCTCCTGTGCTCCAAGGAATAAAGTCCCAGCCTGCCGAACCTCTCCCTATAGCTCAGGGGCCCCAGGTCCTGGCAACTTCCTTGTAATTCTTGTCTGTACTCTTGTGTTGGAAGGAACTGCAGATGCTGGTTTAAACCAAAGATATAGACCCTGCCTCAATGGCCTCTTCTAGCAGTTTGTTCCATACACCCATCACCCTTTGTGTGAATGTCACCAATCAGATTCTGAGCAAATCTATTCCCCTTTACCTTAAACTGATGTCCTCTGGTCCTCGATTCACCTACTCTGAGCAAGTGAATCTGTGCATCTAATGTCCATGTGGCGAGGTTCCTCAGATGATGACCCTGTCTTCTGACTTTGAGAGCCACCAAGCACTATGTTTGGATGCATGTAGAATCCGAGAGGCAACATTGGAAGCTGATATCAACAGTAGTTTGTGCTGCTGCTCCTGGCTTTGATTCTGACCTCAAATACGCAAAAACTCTGTGATGCAGATGACCAGTTTAGTTTAGTTTAGAGATACAGCACGGATACAGGCCCTTCAGCCCACTGTGTCCGCACCGACCAGCGATCCCCGCACGTTAACACTACCCTACACACAAGGAAAAAGTGACATTTATACCAAGCCAATTAACCTGCAAACCTGTACGTCTTTGGTGTGTGGGAGGAAACCGAAGATCTCGGAGAAAACCCACGCGGTCACGGGGAGAACGTACAAACTCCATACAGACAGCGCCCGTAGTCGGGATCGAAACCGGGTCTCTGGCGCTGAAAGCTGTAAGGCAGCGACTCTACCGCTGTGCCACCGTGCTGCCCGCCAGTGGTTTTCGCAACAACATGGGGTTCCATTAGGTACTCTTGTTTCTTCTCTGATCTCATAGGAAGCATCTAGGGTTAAATGCCTCCCTTCAGTCACCCACAAGTGTAGGCTAATGGCAATAAGACCCAAAGGGAAGTTGATGGGAAATGTGTGAGAAATTAAGTTGCAGGGACAAAGGATAATAAAGAGAGGGGGACTTTTATTAATGGACTGCTCCCCTGTGACCAACATAAACCCATGAGGTTAATGAGCACATTCTATGATGGATGGATGTGTAATTGAAAGGCAAGTCACAGTTAAAGATGTTCAGGTGGGAGAAGCTGGTGCACAGATGCCTGATTCAGGAATGGCAACGGCCAATTCAGCATTCCTCACTAGTGCTCAAGCGACAACAAGTAGCATGTGCATACAATGTAACCAAATGTTCCAATTGGAGGCACGGTGGTGTACCGGTACAGCTACTGCCTCACAGCGGCAGAGAACCGGGTTCGATCCTGACTATGGGTGCTTGTTTGTGTGGAGTTTGTACATTCTCACCGTGACCTGCGTGGGTTTTCTCCGAGATCTTCTGTTTCCTCCCACACTCCAAAGACGTACAGGTTTGTAGGGTTTGGTGTAAATGTAAAAATTGTCCTTAGCTGGTCACTGGTCGGTGCGGACTCGGTGGGCCGAAAGGCCTAGTTCTGCACTGTATCTCTAAACTAAAATTCAAAGCACATGCATAACTAGTAGTCATTACTTCAAAAGGAACTCACAAAGCTTGCCCAATCTTCCATATGTTGAACACAGAGGTATTTTAGCAATGTTGTTTTTAAAGAGAATGCACATGAGTGCAGAATGGAGATATCACATTTCCATGTTTGTATTTCAAGCTGCCCTTTGCAAGGTTTCCTTGATATAATAGCTCTAAATGTCCCAGCTGGACATTACTGTGATCAATAACTCTGTTCCTGCAGGAATAGTCCTCTCCTTCATGTAACACCCCTGCCATGCATTAAATTGGAAACAGAGGAAAAGGACATCATGTTAAGTGTATAATTGCCATAGTGCATTTAAAGAATTATTGGCAAGCTCATGAGGTTATTATCTTGCTCATTTCACACATTCTGCTTTCTGTACATTTTGACCTTTACCATTTACAGAAATATCAATAAACTAAATGTTTCATTAGTTTGGATCTGTCAGAGTTAAATGTAGATTGAATCCTGTTGAATAGCCTCACTGCAGGAAGTATATATTCATCAGCCAACTTTGTATATATCGCTAGAGGCAGTGAATGCGAGACAGTAAAATTAGCGAACATCTCACAAGCCCAGTTGAGTGAAATATCCATGTTAAACTGCAACCTTGTTGTCATTCAGGGCTCAGTCATCATAAATTCATAAATGATGCGAGCAGATATAGGATAGAGTCATAGAGTGATACAGTGTGGCAACAGGTCCTTCGGCCCAACTTGTCCCAGCTACACTAGTCCCACCTGCCTGCGCTTGTTCCATATCCCTTCAAACTTGTCCTACCAATGTACCTGTCTATCTGTTTCTTAAACGTTGGGATAGTCCCAGCCTCAACAGTCTCTAGCAGCTTGTTCCATGCCCTTTGTGTGAAAAAGTTACCCCTCGGGATCCTAGTAAATATTTTCCCCTTCACCTTAAATCCATGTCCTCGGTTCCTTGAATCCCCCTTTCAGGGCAAAACATTCTGTGCATCTACCCAATCTATTCCTCTCATATAGATGGAGCAGAATAAGGCTATTCAGCCCAGCAAGTCTACTCCACCATTCAATGATGACTGATCTAGCTCTCCCTCCTAACTCCATTCTCTTGCCTTCTCCCCATAACCCCTGACACCCATACCAATCAAGAATCTATCTATGTCCACCTTAAAGTTATCCATTGACTTAGCCTCTATAGCCTTCTCTAGCAATGAATTCCACAGATTCATCACTCTCTGATTGAAGAAATTCCTCCTCATCTCCTTCCTAAAGGAGCGCCCTTTAATTCTGGGGCTATGACCTCTGGTCCTAAATTCTCCCACTGGTGGAAGCATGCTCTCCACATCTACTCTATTCTGGCCTTTCACATTCCAATGAGTTCTTGTAGTTACGTTGCTTATGAAATAATGAATATTCAAATTCCATGAAAATTGACATAAATGATGGTATTAATAAATGAACGAGCTATTGCTCTCTGTCGCTTTGTGAAAGAAGACTGTAGGTGATATATTGTGGCATTTGGCGACTCGCTCTCATGGGGCTGAAACAATAGTATGCAAGGCAATTTTAGTTTGCAGAATAAGATTATTTCCACCAGAAGGGTGGAAGAGGCAGAGGAGTGGGAGGGACAATCCAGAAGTCATTGGAAGAGAGCGTTTGGTAGTTAGAGGAGATTGTTGTAACATGAGAAGCTATGGGGACAGGAAAAGACGGAGTCACACAAAGATTAATGAGTGAAAATGAACACTTCAACACCAGTGGAAGCTCAGACCGTGAATAAATGCTGTGTGCTATTTTGCTCTGTGCAATGGAGACATTGAACAGATGTGGTGAAAAGCAGCAGGTAGAAATAAATTGAGGACGAGTGGATTAAGCAGATGGGAAGGGGCAGAAAAGCCATTGCAGACTGAGTGCATGTAGGCCAGGCCCATTGCAGACTGAGTGCATGTAGGCCAGGCCCATTGCAGACTGAGTGCATGTAGGCCAGGCCCATTGCAGACTGAGTGCATGTAGGCCAGGCACATTTCCTTGGTTCAATGGTGCTAGGTTGTAATGTGTACACTGCACAGTGACATCTTTTTTTGCATAAATCGCACGAGTCGCCATATATTGGCGCCATTTACAGAAAGTGCAAAGTCCAGTCCAAGCGCTCGATGTACTGGAGTGACGCCTGAGTCCTTCTCCATCACCCTCAACCCGCCTGCCCGCCTCTGTGTCCCGGGTGTGCCTCCTGCAGCCGACCTTAAAGGTGCTGGAGACGATACCCTGATCCCTCTCCTATCAGCCCAGTCCTCTCGTTGGTTGTCGCCAGCAGCGCCCGTCTACTCTACTCTACTCTCCGGTCTTCTGGGCCGAGCTCGGCACCTTCTGAGCTTCCCCCCTTTGGCCGTGGCCCGCCGGGTCTTTCTTCGCAGCGGCGAACCAGACCTGCCGGGTCTGTTCGAGCTCCATGGAGCATCCTGTACTATCTCCACCTGTGAACTGTGTGAACTGTGAGGAGGATGCTATGAGAATGCAGGGTGACTTGGACAGGTTGGGGGAGTGGGCAGATGCATGGCAGATGAAGTTTAATGCAGATAACTGAGGCTATCCACTTTGGTAGCAAAAACAGGAAGGTAGATTACTATCTAAATGGCATCAAGTTGGGAAAAGGGGAAGTACAACGGGATCTGGGGGTCCTTGAACATCAGTCTATGAAAGTAAGCATGCAGGTACAGCAGGCAGTGAAGAAAATGAATGGCATGTTGGCCTTTATAACAAGAGGAATCGAATATAGGAACAAAGAGGTCCTTATGCAGTTGTACAGGGCCCTAGTGAGACCACATCTGGAGTATTGTGTGCAGGTTTGGTCCCCTAATTTGATGAAGGACATTCTTGCTATTGAGGGAGTGCAGCGTAGGTTTACAAGGTTAATTCCCGGGATGGTGGGGCTCTCATATGCTGAGAGAATGGAGCTGCTGGGCTTGTATACTCTGGAGTTTACAAGGTTGAGAGGGGATCTCATTGAAACATACCAGATTGTTAAGGTTTTGGACACGCTAGAGTCAGGAAACATGTTCCCGATGTTGGGTGAGTCCAGAACTAGGGGCCACAGTTTAAGAATAGTAAGATTAAACGAGAACTTACCAGTTTGAAGTTTGATCTTGATTTTATGAGGAGTTACGATGAGCGATTACGTGAAGAAGGGCCGTCCGTCTGCGTGCGCGTCAATCGTCAAAGCAGCGGTGTTAAATCACAGATAAAAAGAAGACCTGAGAATAGTAAGATTGTGAAGAAACTAGAACTTCCATGTGACCTTGATAGTATGAGGGTGGGAGCGGTGGGCACGTAATCGCTCATCGTAACTTGTGGTAAGCCCAAAGGCCCCTGATGCGGGTTCCTTTTCTCTCCTTGATTGGGAGTAGGACTGGTAGGGAGTGTGGATTCCATGTTTCTCCTGACCTCTGCTTGGGTCTTGGTCTGAAAAACCTCATCATACTGAGCCTGCCTTGTAGGACAATTCTGGCCATAATTCTGAGTCTGCCTTGAAAGACGACTCTGATCATATTTCCGTGCCCAGCTTTCAAGCTACCACCGGCTTCAGTGAACCGCTTACCCCCTATGGAGGTGTGGGGTGTGTTGTCGCCTACTGATGAAGTTTTGCTTGTCGTTGGTACCTTGATTGGTCCGACAGCTTTTGCTTCCTTCTTCTGGTCTTACCTGAAGAGAGGATTCGGCGGCTGGTTTCTCCAAAGTCACCCTGATAGCGCTGTTCCCTTGCCGGCATTGTAGCGTGCGGATATTCTGCCAACTGCTGGCTCTTGAGGCCATATGCATGTGCTTCAGTATGTTCATACTTTAATTCGAGATCAGTTACCTACTGATCTCGAAACCAAATTTTGTTTTAACGTTATGTGAGGTTAAAATGACAAATAAATGGTATTGTATAGTATTGTAATTCGAGATCAGTTACCTACTGATCACTCACACTCCCCTCCATTGAGAGTGAGATTTGTAGGTAGCCCTGAGAACAGGTGCTGCCGCAGGCCCCTGAGGATACCTGCGCTGACATGGCCCCTCCAGCGGGCCTAAATGAGATTCTTGCTTTGGGTCAGACTGAAACTGACCGTGAATGCTCCTCTCCTCAGACCAGGAGACATTTTCTAGATCTCTATCCAGGGAAGCACCCAGTGGAACCTGGATGATTGCAGAAGTATTTATTTTCTTCTGTGCTTATTATTTATTTTATGTAAAGCTCTTTGGTGCAAGTTGACTTAAACAGTGCTATATAAGTAAAAGTTATTTACTTACTTCCTTTCTTCTCTTGTCCCTGGGAAGGTCCCCCCCCCTCCTCTCCCCCTGCTTTTCTATTCTGATTCAGAGTGGTTTCTTTCATATGTACTTCCCTCTCCAATGGGGAAGACATTGGGTTGCCCCATTATGCGAAGCTCCCGATACTGCCTGCTGCTGTAGGCCCGGGCTGACACAGCTCTCTCCTTAGAGCAGGTCATTGTTGGAGCAACTTCTCCAAAGGTTGCTCCTATGTGGGAGAGTCGTCCTCAGACACTCTCCGTTGAGGGAGGGTATCCCTTTCCCTCCCCGGACTCTTCTGAGTCAACGGGTTGTTTGACTTGCGGGTGGATTTTCCCGTACTGCAGGACCACCAACGGAGCTCCTCCTCCTGCAACAAGTCTCCTGCCGGTCTACTGTCGGCGCTAAATGTCGGGAAACACCGTTGCCCGCTACTGGGAAATGCTGCGGTCTTCGGCAGCCGACTTCCCCGCGGACCCTCTCCTCGACATCTGGGCCCTGAAACTACAAAAAGTTTCAAGCACGAAAGAACGCAGGTAAGTGATTCAACTTTCCTTACCTGCCGATCCTAATGGCCTGGAAGGACGCAGTGCCTCTGCCAGTCTGTCGTGCGTTGCGTTCAGACGTAATGACGTGCACGCAGACGGATGGCCCTTCTTCACGTAGTCACTCACGTGACTCCGAAGTAAAATAAGGAGTAAGTCATTTAGAACGGAGACGAGGATACACTTTTTGTCACAGAGAGTGGTGAGTCTGTGGAATTCTCTGCCTCAGAGGGCGGTGGAGGCGGGTTCTCTGGATGCTTTCAAGAGAGAGCTAGATAGGGCTTTTAAAAAACAGCGGAGTCAGGGGGTATGGGGAGAAGGCAGGAACGGGGTACTGATTGGGGATGATCAGTCATGATCACATTGAATGGTGGTGCTGGCTCGAAGGGCCGATTGGCACCTATTGTCTATTGCCTATTATCTGTTGTCCACCTGTTTAATGCAATGTCTTGAAGCATAGTCAGTGAATACAAATGATCATTTATATAGTTGATGACTTTGAATGGATAGAAATGCAACAAAAACAAATATCTATCTGACATTTATCTAGTCCATTCTGATCCAATCCAATTACCATTCTGTCTGATCATCCTATCAAGATTTTCATTAGAACAATCTGTGGGAGGTTTAATAAAATCCATCACCATTACTCAGACAACAATTGCATTTACCTAATCAAAATTATTAGGTAGTTAATGTGACCAATGAATGACCAGACAAATGATTACAGCTGCATTCCTCAAGGTCAGGAAGAGTAGAAATTCTGCTTCTGCCCGTTATTCAATGTGTTTGGTTTACTCTAGTTTAGTTTCAGATACAGTGCAGCAACAGGCCCATCGGCCCATGGAGTCTGCACCGACCAGCGACCCCCACACGTTAACGAGATCTTACACACATTATGGACAATTTACACTGATGATGTCAATCACTCTCATAACTTTCAAATCAAATGGAAGAAAGTAAATGTTTATCTGCAGTTATTCAAATATAATGTTTTAGCATCAGATGGGAAATAACAGGAGAATGCCAACATCTATCTCAAGCTATTTAGGGCCGCGCGGAGGCGCAGCGGTAGTGTTGCTGCCTTACAGCGTTTACAGTGCCGGAGACCCAGGTTCGATCCCGACTGCGGGTGCTGTCTGTACGGAGTTTGTACGTTCTCCCCATGACCATGTGGGTTTTCGTTTTCCTCTCACACTCCAAAGGCATACAAGTCAGTAGGTTAATTAGCTTGGTATAAGTGTAAATTGTCCCTATTATGTGTAGTATAGTGTTAATGTGCGAGGATTGCTGGTCGGTGTGGGCTCGATGGGCCGAAGGGCCAGTCTCCTCGCTGTATCTCGTAACTAAACTAAAAACTCTTCTTTGGCAAAGTGTTAGCGGAAAACTTTATTTGTCCCTGGGTTTGTTGTTGATGCAGAGGACATATTCATCAGGGAAATAATTGTTGCCAGCACGAAGCCTTCATTGTTCGGTATATTGGCAACATCTATCATTATTCTATGAAGACACAACACGCAGCAAAATCACCTGCATGACGGGTGAACATTTTATTTCCACAGGCTAATCATATTACAGAAAGCAGTAAAGCTGTTCGTGATTGTTGCTCACACAATAACACATCACACTCTATTCCTTAATGCGATTTAGTCATTTTCATTTCCTTTGCGCATTTTCAATCTAGACTACCGAGAGAGTATTGTGGTGAGGAAATGGGATTCCTCTGGCTAGAAGCACAGACACACTGCCCACCTTGTGCTTGAGGCTTTTGCTTCTAGTAGGTGGAGATAGTTTTCAACAATATTGTAGCTGACGGGGAGGAATGCTTGGAATTACAGGGAATGACACAAGACGTGCAGCGCATCACATATCACATCGCAGCATCACCATTGGTTAAGGTCAAAAAGGAACTATCTATCTACCGAAAATATTCTTGATGATTCAATACACTAAAGGTATATTTTATTGCTGTGAGAATCATAGATTCATACGGGACACAGGAAGGCCATTTGTCACATCAAGCCTGTGCCATATCTTTGAAAGAACTGTCCATCTGATCCTTGTTCTGGTGGGCGGCGCGACTCACATCGCAGCGGCCTCTGCAGTCCGTCTGTCTTTTTTTTTGTCTCGTTTGAATGTAGTTTTTATTTTTTTTAAACTGGGTATGTGTGCGGGGGGCGGGGGGTGGGGAAATGTTTAAATCTTTCCCCTGTACGGTGGACCTGACCTTTTCTTTGTCGTGTCTCCGTTGTCGTTGGGGCCTAGCACCGTGGAGCGGCCTCCGACCGGAATGACCTGGGGCTCCAGTCACGGAGCTGCGGACTTACCCACCATCACGGAGCTGGCCGAGTTCGGAGCGGGAGGAGCTGTGGTGGTGCTCTGCTGCGGCCTGACCCAGGAGATTCGGAGGCTCCAGCCGCCGGCCCGGTGGACGGTGACACCGGGAGCCCGCGGGTCCGTGCTGAGAGACCGCTTTTCGAGGCTTCCGCAACGGCGACTTCTCCCGTCCGAGTTGCGGGGTTGAGGATGACCTGGAGTGGGGCCTTACATCACCCGGCGCGGCTTTAAATGGCCGCGGGACTTGTTAGCGCCTGCCGTGGGCTCCAACACCAAGACCCGGAGCAGGGCTTTGCATCGCCCGGCGCGCTTTATAATTGCCACGGGACTTATTTACCATCGCCCGCCGGGGGCTTTGACTCTGACATCGGGAGGAGAACGAGGAGTGCAGGGGAGAGATAAGACTTTGCCTTCCATCACAGTGAGGAGGAGATTCACTGTGATGGATGTTTGTGTAAATTGTGTTGAGTCTTGGTTCTTTTTCTTGTTTGTATGACTGCAGAAACCAAATTTCGTTTGAACCTCTGGGTTCAAATGACAACAAATAAATTGTATTGTATTGTATTATTCATTGTTGATTAAACTGCAGATTTCGCCTCTTCAAGAACATTGTGGAATTACCTAAGGAAAGAGTGTATGAATCTGCCCTTTTTTTAGAAGGTGTATTCCAGAACCCAATCACTCAGTACATTAAAGCATGACTCCAGCAACAGCATACAATTCTGTATCGTAACTAAGTACCGTGAAGCACGAGAACACAAAAATATCACGGAACAAAGTTTGGCGCAGATCCACATACCGTATGGTGACCGAGTGTTGGTTGCAATGAGTATTTTAATGATTTACTTTAATGACGTTTTACCTTAATAGGAAAGTAGACAAAAAATGCTTCAGAAACTCAGTGGGCGAGGCAGCATCTGTGGAGAAAAGGAATTGGCCATGTTTCGGGTCTCGACCCAAACCTACGCCTACTCCTTTTCTCCATAGATGCTACCTCACCCGCTGAGTTTCTCCAGCATCTTTTTGCCTACTTTCGATTTTTCCAGCATCTGCAGTTCCTTCTTAAACCTTAATAGGGAATGCTGATGGGGAGAGGTGATGGAAGGGTGGGGAGTGGGAAATAATTCCAGAAGCAGACACTGGTAGTGAAGAAATTAAAGCTGAAATTTTAAATCTAGTGGGAGATTCTGGGACTGCAGGTCAGCCTCAGAATTAAAGGACCGTTTTTTAAGGATGGAGACGAGGTAGAATTTTGTTAGTCAGATGGTGGTGAATCTGTGGAATTCTTTGCCACAGAAGGCTGTGAAGGCTGTCAGTGGATACATTTAAGGCAGAGATAGATAGATTCTTGATTAGTACAGGTGTCAGAGGTAATGGGGAGAAGGCAGGAGAATGGGGTTAGGAGAGAAAGATAGATTAGCCATGATTGAATGGGAGAGTAGACTTGCTGGGCCGAATGCTCTAGTTCTGCTCATATCATTAATGATCTTTTGATCTTATGAACAGGAGGTCTGAATTACAGGAGTACAACCCTGGAGGGTTGTCGGAGTGGAGGTGATTACAAAGATTAGGAGAGGTGAGGAGATGGAGCCATTTGAAAATAAGAATTTTGAAACTGAAACCTTGGAAGAGAATACGAGTCTGCAAACATGGGATGATAGGTGACCTGAAGTCTGCACAATAGCACAAGAGAAGCAGAAGCTTGGATGGACACTAGCTGGTCCAATGAAAGAAACCGGTGTGAATGCGTTGGAGCAGTCATGCCTAGAGTTGCCAAGAGTTGGATGGGAGTTCCAGCACCTAATGCTAAGGCTAGGGTGAAGGCCGGAGATATTACCACCGTGGGAAAAGGGGATCTTTGTGATGATCTTGATGTTAGTTTCTACTTTGTTGATACACTGGTGAAATGAACATGTGGCACAGGTTTAATGGGCAGTATGATTTTGAAAAAGTTTCAAATGGTATGCTAAGGACAAACTACCTGAAATAGCATCCATCAAATGAGAAAGGGTGCATTTTTTTCCAATAACATGGTTATCACAAAATAATTTTTAGTCATTTGGTTGCAAAATGTAAGTTATTATACGATGAATATAATATAATATGCTTGCCAAGGAAACATTTTATAGCAACCAGCAAAATAAATCTCTGAATTATTTTTTGTCTGATCATTTTATAGTTTTAAACCAACAATAATTTTCATTGTTATGGTTTCTTTAATGGAATGTGCAGAACAGATAGATTATTACAGCAGTAAAATGTTTTAGGGACCTATAGTAACAGTGAGGATTCACAAGTGATGTAACTGATAAGAAAATGTGGATTGAATTTGTTCCTATCCTCTTTCGAAAGGATAGGCATCAGCCTGGGGAACAAGACATCAGGAATTATAGCAAATGGTGAAGTTGTTTAGGCAGCAAATTATTAATTTTCCAAAATTAATTTGGAATTTCCAAAGAAAGTCTTCATTTTCATGAATTTGAAAACTTACATTTTTCAAAAGATGAAAGTCTTCCCATGTCATTAATATGCAACCTACCAGTACAATACTAATTGTTTGATTGGGGACTCGCATGTTATAAAGTCACAGATTCATACAGCGTAGAGGAAGTGACTCTTCTTCTTTCATGTCCATCTTCCATGTTTCAAATGTTGACATTGCTGTCATCGTCTGTCCTGAAAAGGACCAAAGCTTCCAGCGACAATCAGTGGGAGCCATCACTTGTTACCATAGAAGATGGTGGTAGCAGAATTAGCTCGGGATACTTCCAGTTTCCAGCCCCGCGATGTGGACGCCTCTGCTATGGGGCCAGGAAGCAACTTGTCCATGCCAATGAAATGCCCTATATACCCACTTTGACCCATTTCCATCTAAACCTTTCCAATCAATGTGCCTGTTCTAATGTTGTTTAACTGTTGTTGTTGTACCTGCCTCAACTACTTCCTCTGGCAGCTAGTTCCATACACCTACCACCCTTAGTGCTCAAAGGTTGACCCTCTGGTTTCTGGTTCCCCTTTCACCTTAAAACTATTCTTTAAGTTCTAGTTAAAGTTCTAGTTTGTTCTAGCTCTGCTTCTTGATACCCTAACTCTGGGGGGGGAAAGACTGTATGGTTACCCTATCCCACTCGTGCTTTTATGCATCTCTGTAAGATCACCTATCAGCCTTCTGCGTTGCAAGGAATAAAAAGCTTAACTGCCCAACCTCTCCCTATAGCTCAAGCCCTCGAGTCCTCTCGTCATACTCGTCTCTGTCTCTGCACATTTCTCGTCTCTGCACATTTTCCAACTTAATGGCACCTTTCCCATAGCAGAATGTTCAAAACTGAACATAAGACTCCAAATGCACCCTCAACATTGTCTAATACAGCATGATGACCCATGTTGTACACGTAATTCCCCAACCAATGTTGGCCAATGTGACTAATGGCATCTTCACCAGCCTAGATACCAGTTACGCCACTTTCAGGGAACTATGAACTTGAACTGTCAACGCAATGCTTGAAAGATGATGAATAGCAGAAGGTATAAGCTCTAGAAATGTTGGTGAAGAAGAATAGTATTAATGTGAAGTTTTGGCACTGAACATCTCATTCTCTGAAATTCCCTGGACAGTGCAATCTATCTATCTGTTTTATATCTCTGCTCAACTAAGTGTTAATCTCCAACTGGTCATGAAACACAGCGATATACCAGTACTTGAAGGAGTATCGTGTACATATATGTATTAGTTTGTTCGTGTCACAGCAATTGCATTGTTACCACAAGTTTAGTTTAGTTTAGAGATGCAGCACGGAAACAGGCCCTTTGGCCCAGCGAGTCCGCACCGTCCAGCGATCCCCGCACATTAACAACATGCTACACACGTTAGAGACAATCTGCACTTATACTAAACCAATTAGCTTACAAACTTGTATGTCTTTGGAATGTGGGAGGAATCCGTTCTCAGAGAAAATCCACACGGTCACAGAGAGAATGTACAAACTCTGCAGCAGTTAGTAAGGATTGAACCCGGGTCTCTGTCATGCAAGCACTGTAAGGCAGCAACTCTACCGCTGCGCCACCCTGCCGCCCTTAAGTGTTACAGTATGTCAGTGTTCAGAAAACCTTTGGTTCAACTTGATCACTGCTCCAACACAAGTTTTTAAAACCATTACATTATTTTAGGGCCGAATGGCCTACTCCTGCAACTATTGTCTATTGTCTATTAGGAACGGGGTACTGATTGAGGATGATCAGCCATGATCACATTGAATGGCGGTGCTGGCTCGAAGGGCCGAATGGCCTATTCCTGCACCTATTGTCTGTTTTGGAAGATAGACATAAAAAGCTGGAGTAACTCAGCATGACAAGCTGCAGCTCTGAAGAGAAGGAATGGGTGACGTTTTGGGTCCGAGGCCCATCTTCACATTAAAAGTCACGGGAAAGAGAAACAAGAGACATAGACGATGATGTAGTTCCTAATAAATGCAACAATATGCATAATGGTCATCAACTAAAAAGAAGATACTTCACTCTTAACATAGAACACTTCAGAATTGATTATCTACCCACAAAAATACACATGCAAATACAAGAGAATTGACAACATCATTTTATTTATTATTTCTTCAAGTATTCTTTTACTTGGACTTTTTTCAGCCATTGCAAGCTCCAATCTTGTTCTTAGCAATTAAGCATGAATAATAGAACCTGTTAATGTAATCTTCATCAACTCATGGCCAAAGCAGCGCCATCTGATTAATTGAGAAGTATTTAGTATCATCTCCACATTGGGAATCTGACTTGGAGATGTCTGGCAAAAACAATTGCCAACTGCAATGTTATTTATTGTGACATCTGCTGCTTGCTATTCAGTTAAATATTTCCAATTCCTGCTTTTATTTTGAGTTGATAGATTACCCCTTTTAGCACCTATAACCATCTATGATGATTTAACTCGGTCTGTAATCAAATGGCGACACGTTGAGAGCGCTAACTAGAATTCAATCATTAACCATCATCAATCCATTGAAGATGGATTCTTCAATGACATCTGAAGAAGGGTCTCCACCTTAAACGCCACCTATTCCTTTGCTCCAGAGATATTGTCTGACCTGATGAGTTATACCAGCATTATATATCTGCAGCATAAACCAGCATCTGCAGTTCCTTCCTACACATCATTCCATTGAACTTTACTATGTAAAAAGATTATTGTTTTACAAAGAAAATATGTTTGAGCATAAGTTTGAGGAAATGTAGGAAAATCAAAAAGTGCCCGTACACATTTGATTGCGATTGGACTCAAAATAATTGCTGTTAGCTCTTTGAGCTTATTAAATGGACATTATTTTATTATTATTTGGTTCTGATTTCATGCTTTACTAATGTATTCTTTTACTTTCTCTTTTAATGCATCTTAATGAAGGGATTATGGATGAGAAAGAAATGAAAATTACTGATGGACAAAGGTTTTGGCAACCAAGCAGTTATTACTAGGTTCTCAAACATAGGCTACTCAATGGGATTCTCAATATTTGGTTGAACTACTGTAGAGATGATTTAACCTCACCATTCACATAATTACAGCAACTTCTACTTCGGGATTAGGAAATTCAATAATCATGATCTATCACTCACTTTTAATTTGGTGTTCATTCCATAATCTTTGCAGATATAAATGAGGTATCGCACATGAACCTCTCTACGTTTAAGAGAATGTAAGACGCATCATTTTTTTGGCAGTGTTTTGTGTTCAGTTTGTAAAGCATTACAAGGAGGGCTAGACTGATGGCATCCAACCGACAACCTTTGGCCTTCCTGCTACTCCATGGACGGTGGTGCAGCGGTAGAGTTGCTGCCATTCAGCACCAGAGACTCAGATTCGATCCTGATTACGGGTGCTGTCTGAATGGAGTTTATACATTCACCCCGTGACTGCATGGGTTTTCCCAACTTTCAAAGACATACAGATTTGTAGGCTAATTGGCTCCTGTAAAGTGTAAATTGTCCCTAGTGTGTTGGATACTGCTAGTGTATGGGATGATCAGTAGTTGGTCTCAATGGGCTAAAGGTTATGTTTCATCTCTGTATCTCTAAGGTCTAAACTAAAGTCTAAAGTCTACTAACGCAGAGAATCATAGAAATATATAGCACCAAAAGAGGCCATGTGAATCTAACATCCACACTGACCTCTTCCCACTCCAATTAGGCCCTTACTTTCCATTTCCTCATCAATATGTTTAGCTTCCCTTTAAATACCAGTGGTGCAGTAGTAGAGTTGCTGCCTTACAGTACTTACTGCCCCAGAGACCTTGGTTCGATCCCGACTATGGCTGCTGTCTGTACGGAGTTTGCACGTTCTCCCCGTGACCTGCATGGGTTTTCTCTGAGTTCTTCGGTTTCCTCCCACACTCCAAAGACGTACAGTTTTGTAAGGTTAATTGCCTTGGGTTTGTATACTTGGTATAAGTGTACATTGTCCCTAGTGTGTGTAGGCTAGTGTTACTGTGTGGGGATCGCTGGTCAGTGCGGATTCAGTGGGCTGAAGGGCCTGTTTCCATGCTGTATCTCTAAACTAGGCTAAACTAAACTAAATGTGAAAGTGCGTCCTGTTTCTACCTGTGGTGAAATTAGTGTGGAGTTTGCTCTAAATAATGTGGAGAGCAAGGATTGTTTTCCTGATTTCTGGAATCAACTATGGGAACTTTATAAATTAATGTGCTTAAAGAGATGGTGTTCCTTTCTAAGAAGATTTAAATATAGAAATGCCTCCCTCTGACCACATACAACCTATCAATAACGGCTTCATTGGAGAAAACCCCCCAATATTCTCAATAAACTTACTTCCCACCAACAAATACAAATTAATGATTACCACCATTGTTGCCTCTGCATGATTATAATCAGTCTTAGATATGAGCATGAACCATGTGATTGCTCTAATTTATACAGAGGTCTTTCATGTGAAGTATTGTGTTCACACACTCAGTACAAAGCAACTAATGGAAGGTAAATTATACTACTGTAACATTTGTTTCAGTGACAGACCAGCGTTTAACCAACAGCAATGTGTATATCACAGTTGAATGCTAATGGTTATTTAGTCATAATTTATACTCCATTTAATTAAATAATTAGATTTCATTTCAGAAACATAATTGAAAAGCCAGAGATTGAGGAACGGATCTGCCATGAGATACTAATTAAATTGAAAGTGTGGGCTTTCCAAATTGAGACAAATGTGGAGAAAGAGGATAAAATATTTCATAGCTTCTGCAGATTGTGTTCTGCACAATCAAAGCAAATTGATGATGGTTGAGCCTGATTAGGGATGCCACAAAAGGCAGGGAGCATCAACAAATCAACGTTCTCTGAAAATCAGTGGAAACTTTTTCTTCTTAGACATTGAAGTAAAGTGCCTTGTGTGATATGTAGATGTAGAGCTGCTGCTAACTGCGCCATAAACCCAGGTCCGATCCTGACTACAGGTGCTTGTCTGTACGGAGTTTGTATGTTCTCCCCGTGACCTGCGTGGGTTTTCTCTGAGATCTTCAGCTTCCTCGCACACTCCAAAGACGTACAGGTATGTAGGTTAATTGGCTTGGTGTATGTGTAAATTGTCCCCAGTGTGTGTGGGGTGGCGTTAGTGTGCAGGGATCACTGGTCGGTGCGGACTTGGGGGGACGAAAGGACCTGTATCTCTAAACTAAACTAAAAACTCAAGATATCACATGGACAGACATACATTGTGAGGAAGACAGAATAGCATTAACAATTCAACTTGTGAATTCTCAATTCTTCAGTGTTTTGGAAATAAATTCCTACTTTGCCATATTGTGATTTATATTGTCTAAAGTTAAATTAGCCAAGCGGACAGTTAGCAGGGTTCCTAATAATACAAATGCCAACTTTTTACCCATTTTTCCTCTACCATAATCATAATAATCATAAACATAATAATATTCTTTCAGCCAAGTATGTTTTGCAACATATGAGGAATTTGATTTGCCATACAGTCATACCAATAAGAAGCAACAGAACACACAAAATACATTTTAAAATAAACATCCACCACAGTGACTCCTCCACATTCCGCACTGTGATGGAAGGTGAAAAAAAGTCCAAACTCTTCTCTTCTTTGTCCTCCCGCAGTCGGGGGCCTCGAGCCTGCCGTTGACGGGACGATCTTGGCTCCCGTAGCCAGCGGTTGAGCCCTCCTTGTCGGGGTGATCAAGCTCCTGCATCGAAACTCTTTGTTGGAGCTTCCTGACATCGGTCTCTACCTGAGACTGCGAGCTCCTCAATGGTGAAATCCACAGTGTGAAGCGCCAATCCCAGGCAAGGGATAGCAGCCTCCGATGAAAAGTCCACGGCCCCGCGGTGGGGCTCAATGTCAGTTCTGAGCAATGCCTCCAGCTCCAGGATGTCAGCCCGTAGAGCGACCGGAGATACGATCCGGAAAACAATCGCATCTCCGGCAAGGTAAGAGATTGAAAAAAAGTTTCCCCCGACCACCTCACCTCAGCCCACCCCCCTACATAAAACAAACCGGAGAACAATTTTTTTCTTTTTTTTTCTTTCTATTTTATTAGAAGTAAGTACAGTCATATGGCACCAAAGTGCCTAATATATATTTTCATAATACATTTTATGTACAACTTTTTTTTTTTTTTTTTGTTACATTGAAAAAAGATTAGAATAAGAAAAATAAGTTAGGAAGATATGAAATATATTGTGTGTGAAGAAAGAAAACGAGTAAATGAACCAGAGAACATTAACACAATCATTTAAAACACTCTAAAAATATTTTTAAAAAGTTGAAAAGACCAGACTTTCCAACTAATTCATTCAGGATAGCGGAATGGCACAGCCAGTAGAACTGCTTGCTGCCTGACATCTCCAGCTACCTGATCCAACCCTGGCCTCTGCAATAGACACAGTGGGACAGGCAGCATCTCTGGAGAGAAGAAATGGGTGATGTTTTGGGGTGGGGCGCTTCTTCAGACTGATAGTCATTGGGAGAGGGAGTCTAGAGATGTGGAATGGTAAGGTGTGAAAATGACAGATCAAAGTGAATGATGATAAGGAAATGTAAAATGGGACATTGTTGGCTGAGGGGAACACAATCAGTAAAATTAATCAGGGTGACAGTGAAACTAGTTAGAGAAATAGGGTGGTGGGCAGCACGGAGAGAGAGTGAAGCTAGGGTTACTTGAGGTTAGAGAAATCAATATTCATACCGCTGGGTTGTAAACTGCCCACACAAAATATGAGGTGCTGTTTCTTACTGGCTTATGCAATGTGTGTGTGTGTGTGTGTGTGTCCTACAACTGCACGGCTCCCTCCAGATGCTCCAGTTTCCTCGTGTCCAAAAGATGTGTGGGTTGTTAAGATAGACGCAAAAAGCTGGAGTAACTCAGCGGGTCAGATAGCATCTCTGGAGTAAAGGAATGGGCGACGTTCTGGGTCGTGACCCTTCTTCAGACTGAGAGCCAGGGGAACGGGGAAACGAGAGATATTGACAGTGGTGTAAAGAGATACAGAATAAAAGAATGAAAGATATGCAAAAAAGTAACGATGATAAAGGGGACAGGCCATTGTTAGCTGAGGGTTAGGTGAAAACGAGTTACAGACAATGAGACTGAACAAGACGACTTTGATGCTGCTGCGAGTTGGGTGGGGGAGGGATGGAGAGAGGGAATGTAGGGGTTACTTGTTAAGTTAGCAGGCCATTATAAAGTGCTCCAAGTATGTGGGTGAGTGGTGGAATCTCATGTGGCGAGAGTAAAATGGGATGAGTATATGGCTGTTTGCTGGATGTTTGGCACAGCCTCACTGTCGGTTTCTAAGCTGTTACTCCCTATCCATCCTCACCCTCACACAATCTCCTTCGCAATTGCTCAGGTTACCAAGATGTTTGAAAAGAGGGAAAATAATCTAGTAGTCGCTTTGTTGAGAGACAGTGTTGATTACGATTCTTACACCCTTCAGTCTGGTTCAGCAAAACACTGAGTCAAATAGTTTACTGTTGTCATAGAAACAAATAAAATAGGTGCAGGAGGAGGCCATTTGGCCCTTCGAGCCTGCACCGCCATTCATTGTGATCATGGCTGATCATCCCCAATCAATAATCCGTGCCTGCCTTCTCCACATGTCCCTTGATTCCACTAGCCTCTAGAGCTCTATCTAACATCTCTCTTAAATCCATCCAGTGACTTGGCTTCCACTGCCCTCTGTGGCAGGGAATTCTACAAATTGTCAACTCTCTGGGTGAAAACGTTTTTTCTCACCTCAGTCTTAAATGGCCCCTTTATTCTAAGACTGTAAATCTTAGAATAAAGGGGAAGCCATTTAATAGCAATGTTACAAACTTTTGAGATTTTTTAAATCAAGTCTGCAATTTATCCCATCAGATAAAGCATAAAAAGAAGTTTAATTTGACACCTAATTCACTTTCATATCTCAAGTATTTAAAATGTTATGGCTATTTTCATACTCGGAAATTAGCATCTTGTTCCCTATTGACTTAACACAAAAGCTGTGATCAAGGACAGTCAAAAGCCCATAATTTTCTTAAAAATTAAGAGAACTGAAAGAAATTTTCTGTTATTTTAGATTGAAGCATTCTGAAACAAATATGAAACAATCTTACTTGGTTACCCAATTGTAGCTAATTACATAATTCAATTACTAGATCTAAACATCTATCCATTTCTTAAGAAAATATTAACATTTTTAAATAGCCTAAGTGTCCAAATAACATAAACACAAGAATTCACAATATAACATGATTTTTAAAATCTCACTGTCATGGATTTATAGGCCAAATAGAAGGAATTTTGTGTTTAATTCCCGTAAATTAATGGCCATTTAAGTTATCTTGCGAGTGGGATTTTCTGGAACGCGATCATTTGGAACGTTGCGGTTGCAGTGAATTTAAACCCCATATCGACAGGTTATGTCGATTAGTATCGATTAGTATCGATTACTGCCGGTTAGTATCGGGAAAAAAATCAACGTTTCGCAACGTAAAATGTGAATCAAAGGCATCTTAAGGAGCACTTTTATACATAAAATAAACGGCTTACCTTTACCTGTCCCGTACGTGAAATGTGTCCCCGTTGTCAGCGTTGACGGCTTTAAAAACTGATTTTTAAATTACTCCAGCCCTGAACTTGTCGGGCGATTTAAAAAAAAATTCACAGAACGGCCGTCAGAACAATTCTTCAGCAAAAGCTTGCACTCCGAGAAAATATAATCTAGGACAGGTAGGAGAAAACTACATTTTAACCACCCCCCCCCCCCCCCCCCCCCCCCCCCCTCAAAGGCGCCAAAATCGCGCACACGGCCAGTGGCAGAACTGCAGCGATGCTGAAGGTAAGTTTTGTAACATTTAAGACTGAGGTGACAAAATTTCCCAATTCCTTTATTTTACCGCGGGACCTACTTCTGGCCTACTCGAACAAACTCAATACAGGCTCGCTGGAATAGAACAGAAGACAGTAAGCGGATAGTGGGGAGCGGTGGTGGCCGGTTCTCTGGATACTTCCAAGAGAGAGCTAGATAGGGCTCTTAAAGATAGCGGAGTCAGGGGATATTGGGAGAAGGCAGGAACGGGGTACTGATTGTGGATGATCAGCCATGATCACGTTGAATGGCGGTGCTGGCTTGAAGGGCCGAATGGCCTACTCCAGCACCTATTGTCTATGTTTATTGTCTACTATCTAATCAATGAAGAACTCGTCAAGTATTTATAGATCAACATAGTGGGCGGTAATTTACAGTAGGCGTTAACCTTTTTAACCCAATCAAGTGGGCACATGCACAGTAGAGTCATCAGCAAACATCACATGGTTTCCAAGAAATCCATCACATGGTTTCCAAGAATACCCAGTTCCCATGAAGATGAATACATTGTTTCCAACAGATTAAACACTTAACTATTTCAGTCCCAGAGTATCCCCACCCTTGGCTATTCCCAGGGTGCACAATGGAGCCGGGATGTGAATGTGCACAATTCTGTAATGTGAAATCCAACCCTGGCAATATGTTATCCTCTGCTTTATGGCATTTGTAATCAATAATTGCTAGTCTCCTGAAAGCCTTTTCAATGACCAGAGAGGTATCAAGAATGTAGTCTGTAATTTCAGAATGTCAATACTGCAGCATTGCTCAACGATATAGTCTGACGTAAATGATTATATTCAATGGTATTCATGTCCCACCATTGCAAAGCTTGCATAGCATCTTCCAGAATCATAACACCAGGTCCAAGAACACAGAGAGTGTTGCAAGGCATTGCATTATTGAGAATTATTCATGGAAATAGCAATGACATTGCTTTTGATGAAATGACCATGTGGGGATAAGCGTACCAGAGAATTTAAGCACCGTCCAACTCAAGAGCACAGAAACCTGTATCTCTTCCCAAATGTCAGTCTGAAGAAGGGTCTCGACCCGAAACATCACCCATTCCTTCTCTCCAGCGATGCTGCCTGTCCCGCTGAGTTACTCCAGCATTTTGTGTCTGTGTTGCTAACTTTCAATCTTTCTTTAAGTTAAGCCAAGATAGAGCCCAGCTTAGAAAGAGCTCAATGCAAGTGAACAGTCAGTGCTTTATCTTTCCACTCATTGACGAACCCCCTGCACATGCCACGGTCACACAGTGCTTTGAAATGTACGATTTATTTTGCTTAGTCTGGATTGATTTCATGATGCAGTTTGCTATAATTTGACTGATGGGCTACTTAGGATCCATGTACTTATTGTAATTACAGTATGTGGATTACGTGATAGGGAGATAAATCAAACCATTATTCAATGGCATTCCCTCATAAAACAGTAGTAATTTAATTTCGCTGGACAACCTTCTCCCGGCAGTCCAGTAACAACCGTTAAATAACATTTTCAAGAATTTCTGCTGCTGTCAACTTCAACACTGTGCCCAATAATAATAACGTCACCAGCTACATATTAACAATTTAATGGAGCGCTATTTAAGCAAGACCGCATAGTTGGTACAAAGAGGATAACTAGAGGTAAAAAGTGAATTTTGAAATTGTTTTTATTAATTAATTTTCTTGCCCCCAAAAGCTGCTTGTAAAGAAGTTAAGTCTGACACACTGTAACTTTACTGAGTATTTAATAAAGGCACATGTGAGGCACGTCCCAGTACTGACTGCATCTAGTCTTCAGGCATACTGGAACCAAGGGAGGAGCAAGGGGAAGGTATCACAGTTATACTGAGATGACTAAGGCATGGTTAGTGGTATTGAGGTAGCTAAATTATAGGTTGCATGCATAAACCATCTACATCCTTTCCCTTAGAAATCTGAAATTGAAGTTATAACAGTGGCAGTGTGATTATACAACACATGCAAATTTAAGCGAAATCACCGTAGCGGACAGGAGGTTTGACAACCCGACCCGAGCGTGTGCGTATAGCACCATCACCCTCCCCATCAGATAGAAGAGGAGGCGGAGCAGCAGCAGCCGGGAAGGAGAAAGCAGGCGGAGACCCACCCGGGAATGCGGGAGGTAACCCAACCGGCACAGGCGATCCAGGAGGAGGAGACGGGGGAGAAGGAGGAGAAGGAGAAGGAGCAGGGGAGGAAATAATCTGCCCGAAACCAGGAAGCACAGAAGGAGGAGAACGCGGCAAGCGAACTGACCGGGGCATGCAGGGAGCTGTGGGGTAATTAGTAATGACAGGCTTGAAGCGCAACGGAGGAGCGTAGGGATCCACAGGAGGAGGCTGCGGCTCATTAACGGCCAACAGGTGCTGGCGGCTCCGACGGTAGACAGTTCCATCAAAGTCCACCAGGTAAGATCTCGGGGAGTCGTCCACACCAACAACGGTTGCGAGTCGGGAGAATCCGGTGGCTGTCTGCATGCGGACGACCTGGCCAGGCAGTAGTGGTGAGAGCGGCGCTGTAGCTCATGCTTGTGAGCAATCCGTTGCTGGACGGCGGCAGGCTGGCCATGTAGCGAGGCCACCACCTCAGCTAGTCTGCATGCATGCATAGCTTCAGTCAGGGTGAGATCCGGTTTTCACAGCAGCTCTGCTCGTAACTTCTGATCTAGCATGCCAGTGACTAAAATATCCCTAGTGAGCTGATCACATATGTTCTCGAAACGGCACCGCTGAGCAAGGTAGCGCGGGTCAGCGATAAAACATTCAACAGGCTCAGCAGGCTGCTGTTTCCTTGTAAAGAATCTAGCCCGCTCCAATATACGGTTGGAGGGCAAGTCACATATCTCCGCAAACTTGCGTAAGAGACATACCGGGTCGTTGGCAGACTCCGCCGGCTCAACGACCTGGTCGTTGTCATCCAGGACCACTGGATTGTAGGTGAAAGTCTGAGCTCGCTTCATAGCATCGGGACCGGCAAGGTTCAGCAGGAGTGAGGCTTTGACTGCATCATTTCGGTGCACGATGTTGATGAAGTGGTTGTAGTCCATCACGAAAGTAGCCCATCGCTCTGCGATGTCAACGTCAAAGACAAGGGGAGAGGGCTTGCGGCACGAGAATGCCATGGTAAATAAGGGATTAAACACTAGTAAAACTAGGAGCAAATAAAACCCGATAAACAGGTGACGTGCGTTTAACTTACTGACACCATGTAAAGAAGTTAAGTCTGACACACTGTAACTTTACTGAGTATTTAATAAAGGCACATGTGTGCACGTCCCAGTAGTGACTGCATCTAGTCTTCAGGCATACTGGAACCAAGGGAGGAGCAAGGGGAAGGTATCACAGTTATACTGAGATGACTAAGGTGTGGTTAGTGGTATTGAGGTAGCTACATTATAGGTTGCATGCATAAACCATCCACACTGCTGAAGTAGCATTTAATTGCACAGTAACTGCCCTTTGTGACTTAAATATTTGTTAACTCGTGCCACCCCACAGACAAAGGTATTAGGGTCCATTCTCTAAAAGTACCCTGGGTGAAATCAACTGACCAAGCACAAACAAATGATTGAGTTTAGGTCCTCCTTTGTCGGTATAATTTAGGTATTGTTTGATCCCACTGTGGACAGCTTACGTGCGTGAAGCCCACCCCCTCCATGACACACTGGTCATCCTGAGGTCTGTCTGCAGCACCAGACTGGTTCCATCATGATGCACGGCAGGACACCACAGGAGATCCTTCTTCCCAGTGGCTATCAAACTGTACCACTCCTCCCCCTTCTGTCGTGGGGTAGACTGAGACTGGGATTGACTCTGCCACCCCCCTCAATCTTTCCACATCCCCCAAGCCTTACCACTCGTCACTTTAATTTCATGTTTCATGAATTTTCTGTTTTATGACTGTTGGCAGATCAATTTCCCTCCTGGAATAAATAAAGTTCTGTCATATCATATTGTATCATATCATGAACTGGAAGGTCAATTGGTTGTCCATTAAACTTGTTCCCCAAGACGTGGGCCCATTGCAACATATCAATAACAGTAACAATATGCTTCCATGCGACTGTGTGAATTAGAGGGGGAACGGAAGGTGATTTCCTTGCACCTGCTGCCCTTATATTTCTTAGTAACAGAGGTCACTGATGAACTATTTGAGAATGTGAATTCTTAACACCACAAAATTGCCATGTTCAAATAAAAGGACTTATTTTTGTTACCCCCATCACCATCTTACATAGAAACATAGAAAATAGGTGCAGGAGGAAGCCATTCGGCCCTTCGAGCCAGCGCCGCCATTGCGATCATGGCTGATTGTCCCCAATCAATAACCCGTGCCTGCCTTCTCCCCATATCCCTTGATTCCACTAGCCCCCTTGAGTTCTATCTAACTCTCTCTTAAATCCATCCAGTGACTTGGCCTCCACTGCCCTCTGTGGCAGGGACTTCCACAAATTCACAACTCTCTGTGTGAAAAAGTTTTTTCTCACCTCAGGCTTAAATGGCCTCTCCTTTATTTGAGTTAGTATGAGAGAAAATGAAAGGAGAATTGTTCATCACTTTCTGTACTAGCTGATGAATAATCTTTGCATTCACAGAAGCAGATGGAAAGTATCCGCCACAGGTAGCACTAGACAAATGTCATTGAGCATGTCTCAATGCCTTGCAGCAAACTGACCATGGCCAACCTCATAACAGACTATGGCTGAGCTCAACATCATACTTTTCTATAACTCAAAGTCCCATTGGGACCCCCTTATCCCAGACAGGGTCAAGGGACTGAAGAAGAACATTTCAATAAGTTTAAGGTAGACACAAAATTCCTCAGACCTTGAAGAAGGTTCTCGACCCGAAACGTCTCCCATTCCAATACAATCCAATAGAATAATACTGTATTCGCCAAGTATGTTTAGCAACATATGAGCAATTTCATTTGCCAAGTCAGTCATACAAATAAAAAGCAACACACACAAAATACATTTTTACATAAACATCCATCACAGTGACTCCTCCACATTCCTCTCTGTGATGGAAGGCGAAAAAAAAGTTCACTCTCTTCCCTTCTTTGTTCTCCCGCGGTCGGGGGCTTCATGCCTTCCCGTTGACGGGGCGATCCTGACTCCCGCAGCCGGCAGTGGGCCTCCTTGTCGAGATGAACAAGCTCCCACATCGGGGGGATGTCAGCTCTATGCGGCGAGCGATCAGACCCCGGGTCGGGGCTGCTCAAACCTTCTGCGCCATTGGAGCTCCCCGACATCTACAGCCTCTCCCGAGACTGCGAGCTCTCAATGGTAAAATCCGCAGTCCGCGGTTGGAACGATCCCAGGCAATGGGTCGGTTCTGATGATAAGTCCACTCTCTAGTGGACTTCTCTAGAATTTAGAGGATTGAGGGGGGATCTTATAGAAACTTGCAAAATTCTTGAGGGGTTGGACAGGCTAGATGCAGGAAGATTGTTCCCGATGTTAGGGAAGTCCAGGACAAGGGGTCACAGCTTAAGGATAAAGGGGAAATCCTTTAAAACCGAGATGAGAAGAACTTTTTTCACGCAGAGAGTGGTGAATCTCTGGAACTCTCTGCCACAGAGGGTAGTTGAGGCCAGTTCATTGGCTATATTTAAGAGGGAGTTAGATGTGGCCCTTGTGGCTAAGGGGATCAGGGGGTATGGAGAGAAGGCAGGTACGGGATACTGAGTTGGATGATCAGCCATGATCATATTGAATGGCGGTGCAGGCTCGAAGGGTCGAATGGCCTACTCCTGCACCTAATTTCTATGTTTCTATGTTTCCACGCAAAACGAAAAAACAGACAGACTGTTGGCGGGGCTGCCAATCGTGCGGCGCCCCTGGTGGTTCCTTCTCTCCAGAGATGCTGCCTGTCCCGCTGAGTTACTCCAGCATTTTGTGTCTACCTTTGGTTTAAACCAGTATCTGCAGTTCCTTCCGTGACAATTAGCACAGTTTTTGATCGGGGCACAACACTCAATTTCAAAATTGTATCTGATTTAATGTGCCGCTTGGCTGTCCAATATCGTCATAAACTTTTTTGTTGAAAAATTAGCGGTGACTAGAATGAAGCCGCCATGGAGAGTAGCGAGAATTCCCGAGCTGTAGGTGGGTCACCAGGAGGTTGTAGTGGGTCGCCAGGAGGTCAAAGGTTCTTGGAGGTTCTCGTAGGTTGGAAACAGTGCTGACCGGTGAATTTCATTGGCTCATTGGGGGAAAAATAGCTAAGCAGTAGTTTTCAGAAACAAGGAACTGACTGGTAATGTTAAATGTCCGCAGAGCTTCACAGCCGTGTATCCCTGACTTCTTAAAAGTTTGTCTCCACTCCTTCTCCCTCCTTCTCCCCCCCCTCTCCCCCCATCTTTTAAAGGACTTTCTGTACACTGTGCTTCAGCTGTCTTAATTACAGAGCCAACCTTCCTGTTCAAGGTGTGTCTGTATCACCTTGGCTTTGCACCATGGGATTTTTTTAGACAGCGCTCCCCCCGCTTGCCCTGGCCCCCGCCTTTGCGGTGTGTGTCTGTGTGTGTGTGTGTGTGTGTGTGTGTGTGTGTGTGTGTGTGTGTGTGTGTGTGTGTGTGTGTGTGTGTGTGTGTGTGTGTGTGTGTGTGTGTGTGTGTGTGTGTGTGTGTCTGTGTGTGTGTGTGTGTGTTTGTATTTGTGTTTGTGTGTGTGTGTATGTGTGTGTGTGTGTTTATGTTTCTGTGTGTGTGAGTGTGTTTGTCTGTGTGTTTGTGGGTGTGTATGTGTGTGTGTGTGTGTGTGTGTGTTCACTCTGCCAATCGCCTTTCCACTTCACGGTTTTTCAGGCGATTGCCTGCAACTTGACAGTCTGCTGAAAAATCGCCTACGTGGGACAGGCCCATAACGCTAAACCTCTCTATTCCTTCTGCTCTTTGCCTCAATGTGCCAGCACATGGGGACAATGGTAGAGGTGCATGAGCCCCTGCTGTGCTTCCAGAGAATAGTGTAGGAGAGAGTAGGTTGTAAAAACAGATATGCATTTGTAATCAAATAGCTTCAAAAAAGGTCAGGGAGTACAATCAAAAACCTATTTAGATTTATTACATTACAAACTATATTTAACTGCAGGCACTCTTCTGAGATTAGTTCCTGGATGTTGGGATATTTAGCACCAGATACGGAGTGCTTCTTCTGCTAATGGATTTGTATTCCAGGCGACAGCTTGTGTGAATGAATGAGCCCATCAATCACCGGTTGTGTTTTTATGATGTTTTCTTAGATATTGTATACTGGTTTATGAGGCATTTTAGCTTTGTAATTTGAGAGCAAAGTGTGCAGACTAAGAGAATAACAGTCTCCAGTCAGAAATCGTCTAATGAAAAATGCAAACCGCAATGTCCCAGATCACTCTCTGTAATTTATCCTGCTCAATTGAATATTAATCTATGTTTCCAAAACCTGCCCTAAGGGTTTAGCGACGAGGAAAGTTGAAAAGGTGAAGCGTGTTGATGGTGAATCTTGGAGTCATAGAGTCATAGTGATACAATGTGCAAACAGGCCCTTTGGCCCAACTTGCCCACACCGGCCAACGTGACCCAGCTACACTACTCCCACCTGCCCAAGATTGGTCTATCCATGTACCTGTCTAGCTGTTTCTTAAATGTTGGGATAGTCCCAGCCTCAACTACCTCCTCTGGCAGCTTGTTCCAGACACCCACCACCCTTTGTGTGAAAAAGTTACCCCTCAGATTCCAATTATACCTTTTCCCCTTCACCTTGAACCTACTGTGTGTCCTCTGGTCCTTGATTCCCCTACTCTGGGCAAGAGACTCTGTGCATCGACCCAATGTATTCCTCTCTTCCACACTTGTGTAACATGGGGCAGGGAGACCATGGGCTGATCATTGCTGTCCTGTTCTATCAGGCAGCAGCTTCTCATCTCATGCCTGTGTGCACACTGAGAGCTATGTCTGCTGCAGCTGCCAGATGCCATCAGCATCACAGGCTGGGAGACACCGCTCATTAGTATTTCAGTGGAACGTTTCAGTCAACCTTTTGAGCCCCGGAGCTCCAAGCATCAAACCGGCGAGGAGCAGGATCGGATTCCGTGCAAAGCATCGCGACGTGGCGAGCAATCGGCAGAAGTGAGAAGAAATAATGGATGGGGTTAAATTGTTACAGCTTGTTGGATTCTGCAGTCACATCTAAAGGGCCAGTCCCACTTGGCCGTCATTTGCACGTAAATTTTGCGACATCATTTACGTGTCACCATGCATGACGTGCAGGACGTGACACGCACGTGATGCGCGCATGGTCATAGGCAGTACAAAATCTTCGCTCGCCATCTGCGTGACGCGCAAATGATGGCCGAGTAGGACAGGCCCTTAAGTCATCGCACCACTGCTGTTTTGGTGTTAAAATGTGCATTGGATTTGAGATATTGAGCCTCGCTGTTTAGTTTAGTTTAGTTTGCAGATACAGCACAGAAACAGGCCCTTCGGCTCACCGAGTCCGCGCCGACCAGCGATCCCCGCACATTAACACTATCCTACACACACTAGGGAACATTTACACTTATACCAAGCCAATTCACTGAGAAACCTGGAGATCTTTGGAGTGTGGGAGGAAACCGAAGGTCTCGGAGAAAACCCATGCAGTTCACGGGGAGAACGTACAAACTCTGTAAAGACAGCACCCGCAGTTGGGATCGAATCTGGTTCTCTGGCTCTGCAAGTGCTGTAAAGCAGCAACTCTAGTTTATATATTGTCTTGTAAAGGAATGTTCTGATGTTGGCACTGGGTGTGGGGGGAACACTTTGGAGTGTGGGAGGAAACTGAAGATCTCGGAGAAAACCCATGCAGGTGACGGGGAGAATGTACAAACTCCATACAGATAGGACCCGTAGTTGGGATGGAACCCGGGTCTCTGACGTTGTAAGGCAGCAACTAGCGCTGCGCCACCGTGACTCCACCTACACGAGAGGTCATAGAAACATAGAAAATAGGTGCAGGAGTAGGCCATTCGACCCTTCGAGCCAGCACCGTCATTCAATATGATCATGGCTGATCATCCTGAATCAGTACCGCATTCCTGCTTTCTCCCCATATCCTTGATTCTGCTAGCCCTAAGGGCTATATCCAACTCTCTTTTGAATGCATCCAGTGAATTGGCCTCCACTGCCTTCTGTGGCAGAGAATTCCACAGATTCACAACTCTCTGGGTAAAAAGGTTTTTTCCTCACCTCAGTCCTAAACGGCCTACCCCTTAAGGGCCTGTCCCACGAGCATGCGGCTGCATGCGGCGAGCACGACCAAACCGGAAGCGGGGGCCGCGAGGAGATCGCGTGGAGGTCGAGTGAGTGACGTGAAGTTCGAGCGAAGTCCGCGGGAAGTTCGCGCGTGACGCAGGGCGTCAAGATGCTGCGTCCGGCGTTGAGACGCTGCATATGCCCGTCGGGCCAGCAGGCCGTTGCTGCGCTGAATTTTTGAACACTCAGTTTTTCGGAGCCCCGCGCGATGTCGTGACCAGCTCCGCACAACTCCATACGGCTCCGGTGATCGAAGCGGGACCGGCCCCGCGAGGCCGTACAGCTCAAGCGACCACGTTAGGTCGCGCTTGCCGCCTGCAGTTGCATGCTCGTGGGACAGGCCCTTTATTCTTAAACTGTGACCCCTGGTTCTGGACTCCCCCAACATCGGAAACATTTTTCCTGCATCCACCCTGTCCAATCCCCTAATAATTTTATATGTTTCTATAAGATATCCTCTCATCCTTCTAAATTCCAGTGAATACAAGCCCAGTCGATTCATTTTTTCATCAGATGTATTTATCGTTGCCAGTTAATCTACCAGCCAACATGATATTGGGACGTGAGAGGGAACCATGGGACCTCGAGGAAACTCACGTGGTCAGAGAGGGAAGGACAAGATCAGCATGCTGGAAAACATGTATCACAACTCCTGGAGACTCTCTCGGTTGTAACATTGCCTGTGTAGAGTAGAAAATGCTTTGTTAACTTGCTTCAATCATTATTTATAGAATTAAAGGTGAAAGCTATAAAAATGCTCAGATATTTCTTCCTGAAAGAGCTAAAGGCCATATAGAGGGCTGTGACACAGAACAGACTGATTGTACACACACACTTGCTGTGATTCAGCCTGCAGCAACACAAAGTTTCCTTTCAGTCCAATGCATGGGTGTACTCCACTTTACAAGGTACACTGCACACACTGACTCAGAAATGCAGTGAATTAAATCCCAGAGGGACTTTCACTTTCGGTTGGTGAACTGAGATTTCCAACACCCACCAAATCCCACATAGTTCCATTCTGTGCCATTATTCCTGGGCAGTCACAACGCTAATGGAATAAATTTGATGCTTCAGGGGTCTCAGGCATATTATCCAAAATGAGCATGTCCTCAAGATGTACTGTTCTTCAAATCCTTTGTTTTGATAGCTTACATTGCTCAGTGATAAAAGCCTCACTGCATATTCTACATTGATGTTAATAGTAGTTGACAAACAGCAAATTTTAAACTGCCTATTTACCTCCCGTATAAAATGGAAACCAAAATGTTGAACATACTCTCTCCAACTAGTCTCTTGGAATGACATTCACTTTCTAGACCTTGATTGGCAGGTGGTTGGACAAAAGGCAGAGATGAAAAGACAAAAGATGCGAGATAAGGAATAGAAGACGCACAAACTGTGAAACCAGAGGGAGGAATATAGGTAGAAGGGGTCGGAGGGAGGGGGTGTGTGGAGAAATGGCTGTGCATCAAGGAGGTTGTTTTTAGGTTAGTTACCTAAAATGGGGGAGTTCATTGTATCATTAGATAATGCCACCCAAGTGGAATACGAGGTGCTGTTCCTCCAGTTTGTTGGTGGTCTCACATTGGCAATGGAGGAGGGTCAGGACAGGAAGGTCAGCATGTGGGTGGGAAGGGGAGTTAAAATGCTTATCAACTGGGAGATCCAGCAGGCCTTGGCAGACCAAGCACAAGTATTTGACGAAATGATCATCCAGAGTATGTTTGGTCTCGCCGATGTAAAGAAGGCCACATGGTGGGAACCAAATGCACTAGAAGAGTATAGAGGAGATCTTTATCCATGTACCCTGTAGATCTTTATCCATGTACACTTCTCTAATGTGGGGAATATGGGGAATCCTAATATTTGATATGTCTCAATTATTTGGACACCTCTACGAATTTATATCTTACGAATGAAATTTGTAAAATGTCTTGGAATTTCTTTGGCACAGGTTCCTTCAGCCACTAGATCTGTTCTAGAGAGGGAACAGGTTTTAAGAGAACTTCCTGAAGGAAGCGAGCTCCAATCTGATTGGAACACAGGCTTTCGAAACGCCAAATGTGTTGAGATCAGCGTTTTTTGTGGTTTATTCGCTTAATTTGTGATCAATTGTGATTGCTCCAAGATGCTGATAGTGGGGGTTCAATAGTTTAGTTTAGTTTAGTTTAGAGATACAGCGCAGAAACAGGCCATTCGGCCCACTGAGTCCGCACAGATCAGCGATCCCCGCACATTAATAGTATCCTACAAACACTGGGGACAATTTACATTTATACCGAGCCAATTAACCTACAAATCTGTACGTCTTTGGAGTGTGGGAGGAAACCAAAGATCTCGGAGTAAACCCACGTGGTCACGGGGAGAACGTACAAACTCCGTATAGACAGCACCCGTAGTCAGGATAGAAACCGGGTTTCCAGCACTGCAAGCGCTGTAAGGCAACGACTCTACTGCTGCGCCACCGTGCCGAATACAACAGAATACAACAGAATAATACAATATCTGTTGCAGGAATCTTGGGTCCAGCATATGAACAACTCAATTGAGTTGTTGGGGATGTTTGTCTGGGAGACAAAGCTGCCAAGGGTTGGTTTGCCAATCCTTCTGGTGGATTTGGAGGACTTTGCAGCGACAGCACCAGTTGTATCTCTCCTGTACGTTGAGGTACTTGTCATTGTGAGCCAAGTCTCAGCGGCATACAAGAGGGCAGGGATCTTGATTGCCCAGTTGATACATTTGAGCTCTTGATCTTCAAGGACCCCTTTTCTCAGTTTTCTCAACACACTGAAGACAGAGGTAAACTTTATCGCTGAGGTTTGTCTCTGCTGAAATGTGGCTTCCAAGAAATAAGAGATGGTCCTGTTTCCAAGTGTTGATTGGTACCTTTGTGGCGACCAGCAGTGTTGCACACTGGTGACAGATTGATGGAGTACCTGCGTCTTGCAGATATTGTGTATAAAGCATTCTCACATAACCCGAGGCTGGGATGATTGATCGCCAAGAGTTGCAACCAGTCTTCTTTGGTTCAATGGATGATTCCAAACACTGGATCACTTTGTCGATGTCCATTGGCATCAGTTTTACAAAAGCTCTTGGGTGCCACACTCAATCAAATGTTGCCTTAATATGCCACTCACCTTATCTCATCCCATCTCTTCTCACCTTACCTCACCTCTCCTCTCCTCCCCTCACCTCTCCTCTCTGCACCTCTCCTCCTGTCCTCTCTGCCCCTCTCCTCCTCTCCTATCCTCACCACTCATCACCTTTCCTCACCTCTCTTCACCTGTCCTCACCTCTCCTCACCTTTCCTCTCTTCTCCTCTCTTTGCCTCTCCTCACCTCTCCTCTCCTCTCTTCTCCTCACCATTCATCACCTTTCCTCACTTCTCCTCTTCACTCCTCACCACCTCTCGCCTCTTCTCTCCTCTCCTCACCATCTCTCTCCTCTTCCTCTCCTCTCCTCTTCTCTCCTCACCTCTCCTCGCCTCAGGAAATCATCTCTTTGGTCAGGTGAAAACAGGTCCTCTGTCCATGTTTAGCAGGTTGATGGAGTTGGCGCTGTTAAATACACTGTCAATGACTGTTTTGAACATTTTGCTGATGGTTGAGGGTAAATTGATCAGGTGGTGATTAGCCAGATTGAATTTGTCCTGCTATTTGTGGGCAGGACATGCCTGGGCAATCTTCTATATTGTTGGAGAGGTGCCAGTATTGCAAGAGTATAGTTATTTTATTCATCTAAAATGAATTATTTAAAAATAAACTATTAAATAATTTGGTGGATCAATCTTACGATAGAGCCGTTTAAAGGAAAAGACTTACAGAAAGAGAATATTTAAAAAACTTTACTATTTGATTAATCACACTACTAAATAGTATAAAGTAATCACTCAGCCAGCATGACTGAACAAATTATCTATGGCTTAAAATAATTGGGAAGTAGAGGACCTGGTGTGTACAAGATAATGATTACTTTACAACATACCTACTCTCTTTCTTTCTATCATTCCTCTTAGTTCCAGGAAAAGCAAGCTAACGTTAACACTTAGCTATTTAAATGCATAACTCAGTGATTCCTTGCTCCCAATATACAGGTTATGGCAATATTTTGTTCAAACTACATATGCTTCAGTGCAGAAATATAGATGGCGATCGTCCAATTGTTCAATAAAGGTGGAAGAGCCCTGAATCCTTAAATGTGCACTATCCGCAAGGAATAAATGATTATGTTGAGTGGTTTTGATGAGCAAGACTATTGTTGAATGGGTGCCAAGTGATATGTCCACACCGTGACCAAGGTGTAATGATGGAGATGTTGGTATTGAATTGAAGGACGGAAAAATAAGTTAAACTGACAGCAGAAAGTAAGGGGACATTTGATTTGTCATAGTCCTACATCAGCACCTGATCTAATGCAATTGACCCACCTCCATCCCACTTCACTTGAAGCCAAGGATCAAGTGGTAGATGATAGATGGGAGGCCACTGTCTGTCTGCTAAAGTTATCACCTAGCAGGAAAGATAAGTGCAGGAAGGAACTGCGGACGCCGGTTTACCCCAAAGATAGACGCAAAATGCTGGAGTTAGCAGTATTTAAAGATGAAGAATGTATTTTTGGGTAGATACAAAATGCTGGAATAACTCAGCGGGACAGGCAGCATCTATGGAGAGAAGGAATGGGTGACGATTTGGGTCAAGACCCTTCTTCAGACAAGACTCAGTCTGAAGAAGGGTTTCAACTCGAATGTCACCCATTCCTTCTCTCCAGAGATGCTGCCTGTCCCGCTGAGTTGCTCCAGCATTTTGTGTCTATCTTCGATTTAAACCAGCATCTGCAGTTCCTTCCTACATAATATATTTTTGGAAGCAGGCAATTGAGGACTAGTGGGAACTGGCACAGAAGATGAGCTGAGGGTTGCAGCAGATCAGTCATGATCATACAGACTAGCAGGCTTGATGAGCTGAGTAGCCTATTCCTGCTCCAATTATAATCTTATGAAACAAAATGCTGGAACAAATGTCACACGGAACCTGCAGAGAAGGGCAGAATGTGCTGTCGTAACTTTGTGGGTCAGTCAGCATCTCTGCAGAATGTGACGTTTAGGGTTATCACAAGTGATAGGGGCAGTATTAGGCCATTCGGCCCATCAAGTCCAATCCGCAATTCAATCATGGCTGATCTATCACTCCCTCCTAACCCCATTCTCCTGCCTTCTCCCCATAACCTCTGACACCTGTACTAATCAAGCATCTATCAATTACTGCCGTGAATATATCCACTGATTTGGCCTCCACAGCCTTCTGTGGCAAAGATTTACACAGATTCACCATGGTCTGATTCAAGAAATTCCTCCTCATCTCATTCCTGAAAGAACATCCTTTTTCTCTGAGGCTATGACCTCTAGTCCTAGACTCTCCTACTAGTGGAAACATCCTCTCTACATCCACTCTATCCAAGCCTTTCACTGCCCTGTATGTTTCAATGAGGCCCCCCCCTCATTTTTCTAAACTCCAGCAGCATGCTCAGTGCTGTCAATTGCTCATCATATGTTAACCTCCTAATTTCTGGGATCATTTTTGTAAACCTCTTCTGGACCCTCCCCGGAGCCAGCACATCCTTCCTCAGATATGATCCCCAAAATTGCTCACAATATTCCAAATGCGGCCTGACCAGCATCCTATAGAGTCTCAGCGTTACACCCCTGTTTTTGTATACAAGCCCTCAACCTGTGGTCAGGTCCAACATGTGGGCAAGGTGAATACCTCTTTGTTCAAGGAGATACCTCCCATGTTGGGTCATCTTGCCATCATGGGCAATCTGAGCAATTTCAATTGTTTTAGATCTAAATCAATCTGGGAGTAATTTAGATTCTCATCAAATACTCGGAAGTAACTTGATGTTTCTCACCACAAAACTGGCTTGAAAGGCCCTAGTTTTTCTGAGCTGTCTTGTCCAATTGTTATCTCAGAGGGAGGTGGATGCTGCATTAGGACATGTGGGATTCGTTGGAAGAGCAGGATAAGCAGCAATTGCAATACAATTGCCAGCAAAAAAAAACAACCCATTCATGAACCTGCGTGTGAAAATTATGCAGTTGATATATATATGGTAGCCGATACAGCCAATTAGCACATTATTACCACAAGTCTATTTATTACTGTCATCTACAATCTCTTGTGTCTCCATTTTAATGCTCAACTGCAAAATCTCAAGTGGTGAAGATGTTCACTTCCCATCTCCAAATGTGGTTCTGTGAAACTCCGTCTCATTACTACCCAACAGTGATTCCTACTCTTCAACAATGCTCTTGTCCAAATTTGGATATCTGGAGATCAACAGATTCTTGATTAGAGATAGATAGCAAAGAGGAAACGAGCCCTTTTCACAATGGCGGGCAGTGACTAGTGGGGTACCGCAAGGCTCAGTGCTGGGACCCCAGCTATTTACAATATATATTAATGATCTGGATGAGGGAATTGAAGGCAATATCTCCAAGTTTGCGGATGACACTAAGCTGGGGGGCAGTTAGCTGTGAGGAGGATGCTAGGAGACTGCAATGTGACTTGGATAGGCTGGGTGAGAGGGCAGATGTTTGGCAAATGCAGTATAATGTGGATAAATGTGAGGTTATCCATTTTGGTGGCAAAAACGGGAAAGCAGATTATTATCTAAATGGTGGCCGATTGGGAAAGGGGGAGATGCAAGACCCGGGTGTCATGGTACACCAGTCATTGAAGGTAGGCATGCAGGTGCAGCAGGCAGTAAAGAAAGCGAATGGTATGTTGGCTTTCATTGCAAAAGGATTTGAGTATAGGAGCAGGGAGGTTCTACTGCAGTTGTATAGGGTCTTGGTGAGACCACACCTGGAGTATTGCGTACAGTTTTGGTCTCCAAATCTGAGGAAGGACATTATTGACATAGAGGGAATGCAGAGAAGGTTCACCAGACTGATTCCTGGGATGTCAGGACTGTCTTATGAAGAAAGACTGGATAGACTTGGTTTATACTCTCTAGAATTTAGGAGATTGAGAGGGGATCTTATAGAAACTTACAAAATTCTTAAGGGATTGGACAGGCTAGATGCAGGAAGATTGTTCCCGATGTTGGGGAAGTCCAGGACAAGGGGTCACACCTTAAGGATAAGGGAGAGTGGTGAATCTCTGGAACTCTCTGCCACAGAGGGTAGTTGAGGCCAGTTCATTGGCTATATTTAAGAGGGTTAGATGTGGCCCTTGTGGCTAAGGGGATCAGAGGGTATGGAGAGAAGGCAGGTACGGGATACTGAGTTGGATGATCAGCCATGATCATATTGAATGCCTACTCCTGCACCTAATTTCTATGTTTCTATGTTTCGATAGATAGATAGATAGATAGATAGATAGATAGATAGATAGATAGATAGATAGATAGATAGATAGATAGATAGATAGATAGATAGATAGATAGATAGATAGATAGATAGATAGATAGATACTTTATTAATGCCCTTTTCAGGGAGATTCAGATGTCCTTGCAGCACACTACTAAAAATACAACATAACATTAAAGAAGAAATTAAAAAACATAAAAACATCCCCCCACAATGGTTCCCACTGTGAGGGAAGGCACAAAGTCTAGTCCCAACCCCTCGTCGGGCCTATTGAGGCCTCCGCAGTCGCCGCTACGGGGCCCGATACTTCAGGCCCTTCTCGCCGGGTGATATTGCTCCGGCATCGGGAGAATCCTCTCCGCGGCTTGGGACACCTGGAACGGCCGCTTCTTTACCAGAGACCGTGGCTTCCAAAACCAACAGGCCACGTTGGACGGAGCTCCACCACTGATGATCTCGGCGAGAGATCCCAGGCTCCCGATGTTAAAGTCAGCGCCGCCACCCGCACGCGGCTGGACGCTCCACAGACCCGCAGCTCCGCGATGTTCAATTGGGGGACCCAGCATACGACCCGGGCAAGGCATCGCCCACTCCGCGATAGCGCTCCAGTGCTGTGCCGCTGTCGAAGCCGTGGCCCTCGCTGGTCCCCTCAGGAAAAGCCGCTCCAGTCCCGATGGTAGACCGCGAGGACGGGTCGAAGTTGCTGCTCAGAGGAAAGCTGCCTCTCCGACCAGGTAGGGGCTAGGAAAAGCAGTTTCCCCTTTCCCCCCCTCCCACACATAAAAAGACTAGACCCCCAACAACACACTTTTAACGTACCAACAATTTAAAAAAAGAAGTGAAAAAATGGACAACGGCAGGACAGGCAGCCATACAGGATGGCGCCCCCTAGGTAGATTAGTAACAGTATCAAACGTTACAGGGAGAAGGAAGGTTGAGAGGGAAAGATAGATCAGCCATGATTGAATGGCAGTGTAGACTGGATGGGCCGAATGGTCTAATTCTGCTCCTAAGACTTAGTCACATCACTGGGCTGGGAGATTGCAACCTTCACGTGGTCCACTCTGTTTCGACGAATGCAATCAGCCTGGCGTGCACAATCAAATAAGATCAAATGGAGCAAGTTGTCCGACAACTTTAGTCTGTGCGTGCCATACGCAAGATGAAGAAGATTCACATCAGTATAAATAAACTTCTCACCACAGATGCTGCCTGACCAGTTGAGTTCCTCCCGCAGTTTGTTTTTGCTAAGGATCATGAGAGAATGATGAATATCTGGAACTTCAACTGATCAACACCATGAAGAGCATAATACTGGAAAGTGCCAAGTGCCAGGCAGCATTTGCAGAGAGAAATAGTGTTCAGGCCATGCAATTCAACTGAAGATTTTAAAGTTGCTTATGTTAGTTAAAAATCAACTGAGGATTTGAATGTTGATATTCTATTGCTAATTAAAAGTCCCGTAGAGAGTTTGGGCACTATTGCTTATGCAATAATGCGTTAGCTCGGACCACCACAGGCTTACCAATTCAAACATTAGTGTGATGCAAACTATTTCCTTCCACAATTCCAGTTCCAATTTCCACAAGTGGACGCAAAATGCCGGGGTAGCTCAGCAGGACAGGCAGCATCTCTGGAGAGGAGGAATGGTCGAGACCCTTCTTCAGACATTATCTTCAGTTTAAAATCAGTATCCGCAGTTCCTTCCTACACATATCCAATTTCCACATCCTGATTCTATAATGCATTATCGAAAATTGAGGTCATTTTCATTCATTCCATGGTTACAATCAATGCATTTTAATCCACTCTTGTGGGCAGATTATTACAGGTTAATTAATCATTGTCACTATAGATTTATAAAGCAGGTTTTGAGCTGATTGCCAACGATCAACAAAATGACATAGAAGAATACGTGTTCAAGAAGGAACTGCAGATGCTGGAAAATCGAAGGTGCACAAAATACGTGTTCGTTTGACGTGTGCCAATACAAATCAGTGCCACAATTAAGAATGCATCGGTTCCACTCACAATGCTGTTCACTTAATAACTCCTTTCATCTACAAGGAGTATTTTCAGTGTTAAATTCTGAAACAGCCGGTTGAATTTGATTTGTACATGCGAGCTTTATTCTTGGAATGCTGATCATATGTGATGCCTGATTAGTTGGATGGCAAACTGACAAGCAGGAGGTTGCACTTTGGGATTCAAGTCTGATCAACATTAACTGCATTCAGACTCATTTATTTATTTTGTTTAAACCTCATTCATTTTGCAAACATGCAGTGGATTCCAAACGCTCAGATTGTTTTATACGAAGGAATATATTGCACTATGCAGCGTCAGCATGGTTTTACAATCTGGGTTGATTTTTGGAGTTGCTATTTACTTACTGAATACAATAGTGAAAGGCCTGGATAGAGTGGATGTGGAGAGGATGTTTCCACTTGGGGTAGAGTCCAGGACCAGAGGTCATGGCCTCAAAATTAAAGGATGATCCTTTAGGAAGGAGATGAGGGGGGGATTTCTTTAGTCAGAGGGTGGTGAATCTGTGGAATTCATTGTCACAGAAGGCTGTGGAGGCCAAATAAATGGATAATTTTAAGGCAGAGATAGAGAGATTTTTGATTAGTACGGGAGTCAGCAATTATGGGGAGAAGGCAGGAAGATAGGGTTAAGAGGGAAAGGTAGATCAGCCATGACTGAATGGCGAAGAACACGATGGGCCGAATGGCCTATTTCTGCTCCTATCTCTTATGAACATCATCATCGGCAGTCACTCGAAACGATTAGGACTCATGTGCGTGACTTTGTTTAACGTGGGGAGACTGGTGCACAGACAACCACTACATGGTTCTTGACAGATCTGGGTCAGGATCCAGTGGCATGGAGTCCAAGACGACCGGAGACCCTTTTCTGCTGCAGCCTTCATCCGCCTTCCCAGCCGTTGTGGCGCTCCACTAAAGTCAGCCATCGCCCTCCGCCTGTTCCACCGTTGAGGTCTTGGTTGGATTGCTCTTTGTCAGGGACCTCCCCCTCGACCTTACCGCCATGGGTGGCCCTACCAGGAGTGTAGCTCCAGACGGCATCGCTCTCAGGATCTCAGGTCCACACAAGCTTCTTCACCACCATGATAATTGGGCATTAGAGGCTTTTATTGGTCTTGACTGTGACGAGAGTGGGAAATAAACAGCTTTGTGCTTAATCTTGGGTAGTTTGTACAACATTGGTTTTATTATTAATACATGCGCCCAGATATAGTGAAACACTTTGCAGTGCATATTCTCCCGGCAGATCATACATGGTATGAGACTATCAGATAATGCAAAAGAGAAAATAAACAAAATGCAGAATATTGTGTTACCGCTGCAGAGAAAGTGCAATTTAAAAGTACAAGGGTCCGTTCAAGTGTCAGAAACAGTAGGGAAGGAGCAGTTCTTGAATCTAGAGGTACACGAGTTGAAACATTTCTATTCTCTGCATGAGAGGATGCTTTCAGTGGTGCATCTGTAGAAAATGACAAGATTGAATGGGGAAACTCATCCAAGCCCACCAGTAGGCCCGGCTCACCTACCGCGGATATCGATGGGACCCGCACCCGATTTAGGAGGGAAATGCGTGCAATCGCCGAGGGCGAGGGGGGCCGTCAGAGAGGGAGGAGGGCCGTTGGGGATCCCAGTGATTACCGCGGAGCGATCCAAGAGCAGGCCCGGTGGCGGGCAGCCATGGGCAAGCCGGCGTGATTTCCGGAAGTCGGATGAATCCACGGTCGGTCGAGGACGTGCTGCCGAGAGAACGAACAGGGACCCAAAGTGAGGGTCCGCTGAGAAGAAAGGAGGGACCCAGAGTGGGGGGCTGCCAAGAACAAAGCGGGACTCTATTGAACTCTATCGGTGCCCAAAACATGGCGACTCTTTGCATACTTTGTGTATGGTCTGCAAAACAAAGAATCTCATTGAGACATAACCAAATAACCATATAACAATTACAGCACGGAAACAGGCCATCTCGACCCTTCTAGTCCTTGCCGAACACGTATTCTCCCCTAGTCCCATATACCTGCGCTCAGACCATAACCCTCCATTCCTTTCTCGTCCATATAACTAGCCAATTTATTTTTTAATGATAAAAATGAACCTGCCTCCACCACCTTCACTGGAAGCTCATTCCACACAGCCACCACTCTCTGAGTAAAGAAGTTCCCCCTCATGTTGCCCCTAAACTTCTGTCCCTTAATTCTGAAGTCATGTCCTCTTGTTTGCATCTTCCCTCCTCTCAGTGGGAAAAGCTTATCCACGTCAACTCTGTCTATCCCTCTCATCATTTTAAAGACCTCTATCAAATCCCCCCTTAACCTTCTGCGCTCCAAAGAATAAATACCTAACTTGTTCAACCTTTCTCTGTAACTTAGTTGTTGAAACCCAGGCAACATTCTAGTAAATCTCCTCTGTACTCTCTCTATTTTGTTGACATCCTTCCTATAATTAGGCGACCAAAATTGTACACCATACTCCAGAATTGGCCTCACCAATGCCTTGTACAATTTTAACATTACATCCCAACTTCTATACTCAAATACATGTCACATGAGATAATAAAGTATCATTCATTTATTCTTAGAATGTGTTGGTAATGAATGTGTTGGTAGTGAGGGCGGCTAGAAAGCAGATTTCAATGGCAGTCATTTAAAAGTGAGGTGTACAGGCACTTCACGAAGAGGTGGTGAATTTACGGAATGGTGCACCACAGTGGGTCAAGGCCCTGTCCCACTGTACAAGGTAATTCAAGAGTTCTCCCGAGTTTCCCCGATTCGAACTCAGGGAATTACGGTAATAGCTGCTCATAGTTACTTGAGGCTCTCGTGGACATTTTACAACATGTTGAAAAAACTTCACGAGCTTCACGCATTTCCCAAGTACCTGCCGTTAGCGTTACGAGCTGCTGAGAGATGTCCCGAGCTCCGATGTGTGGTATTATGCTTTAATAGTGTAAGGCTGAGCAGAGGGGCACTAGGACCCTGCCAGAAGCCAGGCTCCAGTAACCGGTTGTGTCTGGAAAAGCAGGGTGTCGGCAAGGGGAGAGAGAGGCCTGGGCTTACACGAGGCTGTTGCAGTTGCTGTTGTTATTGTACAGATTAAAGGTATACTCTGTTTACGTCGTGGTACGAGCCTTATTACAAGCATAACTCGACATGGTGTCAGAAGTGGGATACTTGTAAGCAAGAAAATAATTAAAGAAGAAGAGGACGGTGTATCGTTTTGGCGGGAAATAGGAGACGAGCTGGCAGATATGGCGCAACCTGCACCAACTGCTACGTTCACAATACAACCTCCAGAGCCATTCGATTTTACCAAGCCTCAAGAATGGGAGCGTTGGATCAGGAGATTCGACCGCTTCAGGCTTGCAAGCAATTTAAACGCGACGTCGGCAGAAAACCAGGTGAACACGCTAGTGTATTGCATGGGCGATGATGCAGAAGATGTGCTAAAGGGGCTAACGCTAACTGCAGATGAGAGGAGGGTGTACACGGATGTCAAGACAGGCTTTGATGCATTTTTTGTGCCTAAAAAGAATGTTATCTATGAAAGAGCCAAGTTCAATCAGCGTGTGCAACTGCCAGGAGAAACGGTGGATTCCTTCATCACTGCTCTATACGGATTAGCTGAACACTGCAACTATGGACAGTTACAGAACGAGCTGATCCGCGACAGGTTAGTGGTTGGGCTGAGAAACGTCTCATTGTCCGAAAAGCTACAGCTAGACAGAGACCTAACCCTTGAAACTGCTATAACAAAGACAAGGCAGTCTGAAGAAGTTAGACGACAGCGGTTTGACTTAAGAGGAGAAAATAGCGGTGCTAGCAAGTGCTCAAATGTTGATGCTGTGCATGCTAAAAGCTACAGAAAACCCAAATTTCCCTCAAAGCCTCAGCCACAAGCACAAACACCAGGCAAAAATAAATTTAATACACAGCCACAGCCAGGTTCAAAGGCCTGCTATAGATGTGGAAAAATGCCCTCGCATGGAAAATTGGAATGCCCTGCTAAAGATGCTGTGTGTCACAACTGTGGCAAAAAGGGACATTATGGCAAAGTGTGCAGAAACAGTGCAAAATCTCTCAATGCTGTCACTACAGAGGAAGAAGAGAGCTTTTTCCTGGGATCCGTGGATGCTGGAAAAGACCCATGGACGGTGCAGCTACAAGTGAGACAACAAAAAGTGTGCTTTAAAATAGATACTGGTGCTGATGTGACCGCCATGCCAGCGGAGGTGTACCATGACATTACAGGGGGGCATGATGTGAAGTGCCTGGCAGTGTCGACACGCCCATTGTTTGGGCCAGGGGGCAATGCACTCTCTGTCCTGGGCGTAGCCAGAGAAACACTGCGCAGAGGCAACAAGACAGCCATAGAGGACATTTATGTAGTCAAAGACCTCCACACTGCACTGTTGGGAAGACCTGCCATAGAAAGGCTTCAGCTTGTGTGCAGGGTTGACGACATCACCCTGGAATCAGAGGACACCAACATCTATGTCGACTCTGTCATCAGCAACATTCCTGTCAGTGGAGATTATCTGAGCAGCCTACGGGAGCACCTACAGGCAGACAGCACATGCTCTGAACTGATGGAGTACTGCACAGACGGCTGGCCCGACAAAAGCCAACTGCAGGGAGTGCTGAGACATTACTGGGCTGATAGAGCAGTGCTGACTGTGCACGATGGGCTGCTGCTGCGGGGCACGAGGCTCGTCATCCCCTCAGCCTTACAAGGTGATGTGCTGCAGAGACTACACGAAGGACACCTGGGGGTGACAAAGTGCAGGGGCCGGGCCAAACAGACGGTATGGTGGCCAAGACTCAGCAGCCAGCTGAATGACATGGTGCTGAAATGTAGAACCTGCATCCAAGAGCGAAGGAACGTCAAAGAGCCGCTGATGCCAACGGAGATGCCAGACAGGCCTTGGCAAACCTTGGGAGCTGACCTATTCACGCTGAAAAACAAGACTTATCTGCTAGTCGTAGATTATTTCTCAAGATATGTGGAAGTTGCGCTACTATCACCCACAAGGTCCACAGATGTGGTGGTGCACCTGAAATCCATATTTGCTCGTCATGGAATTTGTGAATTTCTTAAAAGTGACAATGGGCCCCAATTCTCAGGTAGCCACTTTAAATCCTTTGCAGCAGAGTATGGCTTTATGCACATCACGAGCAGCCCCAGGTTTCCTCAGAGCAATGGGGAGGCGGAACGCGCTGTACAACCGTGAAAAACTTGCTAACAAAGGCGTCAGAGACCCATATCTTGCATTGCTGGCCTACAGAGCAACCCCTCTACGGAACGGCTATAGCCCGGCCGAGCTGTTGATGGGGCGCCGCCTCAGCACTACAGTTCCTGCCCTTCCAACCTGCTGAATCCAGTTTTGCCTGACTACAACGCGCTGGGGGCCAAAGAAAGGGAGAAGAGGTTGAACGACGCAAGATCCTTCGACAAGAGGCACAGAGCGAGAAATCTGGAGCACTAATACCTGGGGGAGGATGTGTGGATCACCGATGCACGAGTCCAGGGCAAAGTGCTATCTACACACAATGCACCTCGCTCTTATATCGTCCAGGTGCCTCAGGGCACACTGAGGAGGAACCGGCAGCACTTGGTGCCGCTGCAGACCAACAGTGAGGTAGTCGACGCTGATGAGCCACCGGTGGGAGAAGAGCCAGCTCCACCAGAGCCAGCTCCACCAGACCCAGCTCCACCAGTGACAGCATCACCCAGCGGAGAGGGCCCCACCACAGAGACTGTGCGGACTAGGTGTGGGAGAGAGGTTAGAAAGCCGAAGAGACTTGATTTGTGATTTATTGATCTGTTTTCTACAATAAAGAAAAAGAGAGAGTGAAATGTGATGTGAAAATGTTCTGTAAACCTGTTACATTTACCTGAAACCTGAAAGAATAGTTCACAGTATGGTAACGTGTAAGTTATTTTATTTCTATTTTGCATGCTTAGATCAGGGACAGGTCTTCCAGCAAAAGGGCAGAATAAACCCCTTAAGACCTGCAGAGACAAAGGTAGTCCACCCTTTGTTCTCAACGAAAGGGAGATGTGGTATTATGCAATAATAGTGTAAGGCTGAGCAGAGGGGCACTAGGACCCTGTGTGACAGAAGCCAGGCTCCAGTAACCGGTTGTGTCTGGAAAAGCAGGGTGTCGGCAAGGGGAGAGAGAGGCCTGGGCTTACACGAGGCCAAAGATCGTAGAGGGACAAGATAGACCACTCCTCGAAAAACGCGTAGTATGACGTGTGTGACCGTCGACGCCATATTGTTAAGCATTTATTGGGCTGTAATGGCGTCCTCAGCTAAATCTTCATCTCACTGCTCCGCTATCAAGTATTCTAATCGTAAATCTAAACGACCCGACCTGTCATTCTTTAGGTTCCCCAATAAAAAAGAAAGGTGAGAAAATATTTTTATTATTTTCAGTCGATATTCTGTCGTGAAAATGGTATTTTCTGTTCTCCCATCAACGGCCATTGGGAAACATTAGTCGGTACATTAGAAAGTTATTAGACTTATTTTTAATAGTTCTTTACTCACCACAATAATAAAGACAATTTTAACACTTCTGTACGTTTTTGGTTTTGTTTTGTATGGGATTAGTCTGCACAATATGGCCCGCGGACACATCAGGTCCAGTGACCAGGAGATTTTTCGAGTCCGAGAATGGGCGGCTGTTACCCATTATATTCCTCGAACATAGGGACATAGCAAACAACACTCACATACATACAAGACATCACAAGCCCGCCGTGAAGAAGGGTGCAATCAAATATTATATAACTCTGCTCTATCATCTTTGGGTGCAATGGTGGGTCGGGGGGTTCGGTGGCGGCGGCCGCAATCAAAGATACTAGTGGAGCTCTGCTCTATAATCTTTGGTCGGAATGGGACGGCTGCGCGTTATAATGTGCTATCGTTCCACTCTCCCTCTCCCCCTTCTCCCTCTCCCCCTTGTCCCTGTCCCCCTTCTCCCTCCCCCCCTTCTCCCTCCCCTATTCTCCCCCTCCCCTTCTCCCTCCCCCCCTTCTCCCTCTCCCCCTTCTCCCTTCTCTCCCCCCTTGTCCCTGTCCCCTTCTCCCTGTCCCCCCCCCTTTCCCCTTCTCCCTCTCCCCCTTCTCCCTCTCTCCCCCCCTTCTCCCTCTCTTTCGATCTCTCTCTCCCCTCTCTCTCGATCTCTCGCTCCCCTCTCTTCTCTCGACCTCTCCCTCTCTCTCTCTCGCTCTCTCTCTCTCTCTCTCTCTCTCTCTCCCCTCTCTTCACGTTCTCCTTCTCTTCCCTCTCTCCCACCCTTCCATCTCTCCCTCCCTTACCTCTTCGTGAGAGTTGGCAGCTCTGCTATGCCTTGGGTCCAAAAGAGGATAGATAGAAAATACTTAATTGTCTTTGTAAGAAGATTTTAATAAGCTCTTCTACATTTAAGGTAAATTGACATATTAGAGGCAAAAACACATTTTCAATATACAGGTCTCTCCACACAACTGAAAACAATTGCATTTAAGTGATATATCATCCATTGTTCAGGCAAGTAGCACTAGGTTACAATAAACTTCCTGCATATTCCAGGAATTCATCTCATAAAAATGGGAGAGGCTTAAATGCATTGTAAAATCATAAATCCATGTTGACTTGGACTAATGCTTTTACTGCTATCCAAATGCCCCATTATTACATCTTTAATAATTGACTCCAGCATCTTTCACACCACCAAAGTCAGGCTAACTGGTCTGTAATTCCCCATTTTCTCTCTCGCTCCTTTCTTGAAAAGTGGGATAGCATTAGCTATCCTCCAATCCACAGGAACTGATCGTAAATCTATTGATCGTTGGAAAATAATAGAAACATAGAAATTAGGTGCAGGAGTAGGCCATTCGTCCCTTCGAGCCTGCACCGCCATTCAATATGATCATGGCTGACCATCCAACTCAGTATCCCGTACCTGCCTTCTCTCCATACCCTCTGATCCCCTTAGCCACAAGGGCCACATCTAACTCCCTCTTAAATATAGCCAATGAACTGGCCTCGACTACCCTCTGCGGCAGAGAGTTCCAGAGATTCACCACTCTCTGTGTGAAAAAGGTTCTTCTCATATCGGTTTTAAAGGATTTCCCCCTTATCCTTAAGCTGTGACCCCTTGTCCTGGACCTCCCCAACATCGGGAGCAATCTTCCTGCATCTAGTCTGTCCAACCCCTTAAGAATTTTGTAAGTTTCTATAAGATCCCCTCTCAATCTCCTAAATTCTAGAGAGTATAAACCAAGTGTATCCAGTCTTTCTTCATAAGACAGTCCTGACATCCCAGGAATCAGTCTGGTGAACCTTCTCTGCACTCCCTCTATGGCAATAATGTCCTTCCTCAGATTTGGAGACCAAAACTGTACGCAATACTCCAGGTGTGGTCTCACCAAGACCCTGTACAACTGCAGTAGAAACTCCCTGCTCCTATACTCAAATCCTTTCGCTATGAAAGCTAACATACCATTCGCTTTCTTCACTGCCTGCTGCACCTGCATGCCTACTTTCAATGACTGGTGTACCATGACACCCAGGTCTCGCTGCATCTCCCCTTTTCCTAGTCGGCCGCCATTTAGATAATAGTCTGCTTTCCTGTTTTTGCCACCAAAATGGATAACCTCACATTTATCCACATTATACTGCATCTGCCAAACATTTGCCCACTCACCCAGCCTATCCAAGTCACCTTGCAGTCTCCTAGCATCCTCCTCACAGCTAACACTGTCCCCCAGCTTAGTGTCATCCGCAAACTTGGAGATATTGCCTTCAATTCCCTCATCCAGATCATTAATATATATTGTAAATAGGTGGGGTCCCAGCACTGAGCCTTGCGGTACCCCACTAGTCACTGCCTGCCTAATGAAGAACTCAACCATATTATGGTCACTCTTGCCCAAGGGGGCAGTACAACAAGATTGCTAACTAACCCTTCCTCATTACTCAATACCCAGTCTAAAATAGCCTGCTCTCTCGTTGGTTCCTCTACATGTTAATCATATGTATAAATATATATGTATGTGTATATATATGCATGTATATGTATATGTGTGTATATATGTATGTATATATATGTTTATATGTGTGTATGTATGCATATAAATGTATCCATATGTATGTGTGTATTTGTATGTGTGGATATGTATGTGTATATGTATGTATGTATGTGTATATATGTGTGTGTATATATGTATGTGTATATATATGTGTGTGTAAATATATATATGCATATATATATTATTACTATATAATTATATATATAATTGCCTTTATGGTTTATGTATATCATCTTACAAGACAAATAAATTAATAGCGATTATTTAAATCAAAGTAGCTTCTGATACATGAGAATAAACTATTATCTCTAACTTGCCTCTCACACACAGACACACATTCATATAAATATATTAAATATATATACGTTAAATTTAATTTTTTGCAGTGTGTGTTAAAGCAATACAATACAAGGGAAACTACACAAAGGAGGGGTCTGTTCCCGCTACAAGATACTTGAGGATCTTTGCTTTGGATCAAAGATTATAGCGGAGCTCTATAATCTTTGCTTTGAATCACAGCGGGTGGAATACCGGAAGTCGAGTGTCGCTGTAACAAATGGCGGCCGTGACGTTCCGTTGCGTACTACACGTCAGCCCATTGAATTTCGAAGGAGTGGTCTATCTTGTCCCTCTACGATCTTTGCACGAGGCTGTGGCAGTTGCTGCTGTTATTGTACAGATTAAAGGTATACTCTGTTTACGTCGTGGTACGAGCCTTATTACAAGCATAACTCGACACGATGTACCCGCTACGTACATTCTACGTACTTACCATGAGTTTGATTTATTTTTAAACTCGGGAGAGCTCTTGGGTAAAGTCGTATAGTGGGACAGGCCCTTTAGGGAAGCTGCATCGTTAGGGGGTATTTAAAGATGAAGAATATATTTTTGGATAGATTCAAAATGCTGGAATAACTCAGCAGGACAGGCAGCATCTCTGGAGAGAAGGAATGGGTGCGCTTTGGGTCGAGACCCTTCTTCAGACTGAACTCAGAAGACTGAAGACTCAGTCGGAAGAAGGGTCTCGACCCGAAACATCTCCCATTCCTTCTCTCCAGAGATACTGCTGTCCCGCTGAGTTACTCCAGCATTTTATGTCTATCTTCAATTTAAACCAGCATCTGCAGTTCCTTCCTACACAATATATTTTTGGAAGCAGAAAATTAAGGACTAGTGGGAACTGGCACAGAAGATGAGCTGAGGGTCGCAGCAGATCAGTCATGATCATACAGACTAGCAGGCTTGATGAGCTGAGTAGCCTATTCCTGCTCCAATTATAATCTTATGAAACAAAATGCAGGAACAAATGTCATACGGAACCTGCAGAGAAGGGCAGAATGTGCTGTCGTAACTTTGTGGGTCAGTCAGCATCTCTGCAGAATGTGGCGTTTAGGGTTATCACAAGTGATAGGGGCAGTATTAGGCCATTCGGCCCATCAAGTCCACTCCACAATTCAATCATGGCTGATCTATCTCTCCCTCCTAACCCCATTCTCTTGCCTTCTCCTTTGAAGCCTGTACAATAGACAATAGACACTAGGTGCAGGAGTAGGCCATTTAGCCCTTCGAGCCAGCACCGCCATTGAATGTGATCATGGCTGATCATCCCCAATCAGTACCCCGTTCCTACCTTCTCCCCATATCCCCTGACTTCACTATTTTTAAGAGCCCTATTTAGCTCTCTCTTGAAAGTATCCAGATAACTGGCCTCCACCGCCCTCTGAGGCAGAGAATTCCACAGACTCACCACTCTCTGTGAGAAAAAGTGTTTCCTCGTCTCCGTTTTAAATGGCTTACTCCTTATTCTTAAACTGTGGTCCCTAGACCATGTTTCCTGCCTCTAGCGTGTCCAAGCCCTTAACAATCTTAAATGTTTCAAATCAAGAATGTACTAATCAAGAATCTATCTATCTCTGCCGTGAATATATCCACTGAATTGGCCTCCACAGCTTTCTGTGGCAAAGAATTACACAGATTCACTGTAGATTAGTGTCACATACTATTAGTCTGCCCACAGGCTTATTAGAGAGCTCTCTCTCTCTCTCTCTCTCTCTCTCTCTCTCTCTCTCTCTCTCTCTCTCTGTCGAGCAGACTAGCTGTATGCATGTGGAGACAAAAGCACCTTGTGTTTCCTCTACAGAGTTGCTAATAAATGACTGGATTCTAATCACTTTGTGTGAGTTTGATCATTTCCTACATTCACCACCCTCTGACTCAAGAAATTCCTCCTCACCTCCTTCCTAAAAGAACGTCCTTTAATTCTGAGGTGATGGCATCTAGCCCTAGACGCTCCTGCTAGTGGAAACATTCTCTCCACACCCACTCTATCCAATGGATGGCCTTTCATCGGGACTGATGGCGGTGCTGGCAAATGTTGAGGAAACACACGTGGCTGTGGTAGCGAGTCCGGGTTAAACATGGGTTGTGGAGTAGAAGAGCAGCAGGAATCACAGAGGTGGAGCAATGAGAGAGAGTCTCAGTGAACTCCTGTCAGAGAGAGGAGGAGAACTTCCTCAACGTGGGAATACCTTGAGGAGATTGCGCAGTGGGGCAGTCAAAAAATGTGGATACAATAAGCTGCAGGTATTGGTGCAACACTGGCATATCAACCAGCTTCTGCAAGTCTTTGTTTCTGCAGAACATGCAGAGAAACAGGCAGCAATAATTGGATAACATGCTGGCATGTGCTAGAATGATATTGTATATTAGACCGCAGTGGAAGTTGCTGGTGTGACCAAACAGCAGCAGTACAAGGAATGGTGCATAGAATTGTTGTAAATCCTGGACTCCCAGTGATGTTACACTCTGTATCCAAACACAGATATCCCTCAACTCGCTGATTAGGTATTTGCCAGAGAATCTGCATGGTCCAGGCACGCACCAACTGCTGTGTAAAAAACATGTTCCACACCTCATCTAAACTTTGTCTCTCTCACCTTAAATTTAAGGCCTCTCGTCTTTAGTTTAGTTTAGAGATAAAGCGCGGAATCAGGCCCTTCGGCCCATCGAGTCTGCGCCGACCAGCGATCCCCACACATTAACACTATCCTACACACGCTTGGGACAATTTTACATTGATACCTAACCAATTAACCTAAAAAACCTGTACGTTTTTGGAGTGTGGGCGGAAACCGAAGATCTTGGAGAAAGCCCTCGCAGGTCACGGGGAGAAGGTACAAACTCTGTGCAGACAGCACCCATGGTCAGGATCGAACCCGGATCTCTGGCGCTGTAAGGCAGCATCTCTACTGTTGTGCCACCGTGCCGCCCTGGGAAAAAGGTTCTGTCTGTCCACCCTATCCATGCATTTGATTATTTTATAAACTTCTATCAAGTCGTTCTCTCATCCTCCACTGCTCCCAAAATGTACTCTTTAAGTTTGTCCAATCTTTCCTTATGGCTAATGCCCTCTAATGCAGGCAGCATTCTGGTAAACCTCTCCGCAACCTCCATATCCTCCCTGCAATGGGGTGACACACCATGCAGGATATCACTCAATTATAGGTGAACACATTGGTCCAACAGTTTCAAGCTTACAGATAAGCTTTTGATAAGTTCACGACAATCTCTTATCCTATTGCTGAGTATGGTAGGTGAATGCACTGAATTGCCCTTTAATTCATCTCATTATTGACACAAAGTGTACATATTTCTTTATTTTCTCATCTGCATCCAATCGTCTCATAAAAAGTATTATTGAATCTACTGTGTAGGAAGCAACTGCAGATGCTGGTTTAAATCGAAGGTAGACACAAAAAGCTGGAGTAACTCAGCGGGACAGACAGCATCTCTGGAGAGAAGGAATGGGTGACGTTTCAGGTCGAGACTCTTCTTCAGACTAATGGCAGGTGAAGTACCTCAACCCGAACGTCACCGATTCCTTCTCTCCAGAGATGTTGCCTTAGTTACTCCAGCATTTGGTGTCTACCTTATTGAATCTACTCACTGAGAACAAATAGTTCCCTTCATCTTCCTTCTGCTACTCATGCAATAGCCTACAAGTGGAAACAACCACTGCCTATTTACTGAAGGAATGACAAAGAATTTTGAGCAAGAAACAAACTGCTGGAATAAAACTCAACAGGTCGACCAGTAACTGTGGGGGGGGGGGGGAATAATTGTTGACGTGAAGTACCGGCATTTCCAATGCTTCCCAAAGATACTATTCAACCCATTGAATTCCTCTGGCTGCTTGTTCTTTTCTCGATTCCAGCATATGCTGCCTCTTGATTTCCAGAGAATTTTGAACAATGCTACAAAATTTCCCGATAACTTTCACTACTATTAGGAGAAAGGGAACAGAGTTAATTAGATTAGTTTAGTTTAATTTAGTTCATTCAGATTAGTTTAGAGATACAGCACGGAAAACGGCCGTTTGGCCCACCAAGTCCACACCGACCAGCGATCCCCGCACACTTACACTATCCTACATACTAAGGATAATTTACATTTATACCAAGCCAATTAACCTACAATCCTGTACGTCTTTGGAGTGTGGGAGGAAACTGGAGCTTCCCGGTAAAAACACCCATGCAGGTCATGGGGAGAACAGAACGGACAAACTCTGCACAGACAAGCCCCCGTGGTCAGGATTGAACCAGGATCTCTGGTGCAGTAAAACAGCAACTCTACTGCTGTGCCACTGTGCCGCCCCACTTATTTATCCGTTATATGGAATCTGGACATCACTAGTGAAGCAGGCCTTTATTGCTCGTCACAACTTGCCGACAAGAAATAGCTTGTGAGTCACCTGTATGAAACTGTTGTGATATTGGGATAGGAATTCCAGAATTTAAACCTGGATAAGAAAGATGAAGCAAAGTTGCCGAACTAATGAGACAATTCCAAAAGCCAGGATGGCATATGACTTGGCTGTGTCTCTTTGCACCTATTGTCCTAATTTTCTTTCTGGTGGAGTCTGTGAGTTTGGGGAGTGCTATCAGTGTGGTCTAGATGATGGACTGTGGTGAATTTTATAAATGGGCAGAGTGCAGCCACTGTTTGAGTGATGGATGGTCTGGATGTTGAGGGTAGCTGATGGGGTTGTTGGGCCTGTTCACTTTGAATGGGACAAGAATCTGTCTTCAAACTAAGGAGACATGCCATCATTTTAAAATGGCTATTTAATTGAACTGGGGGGAAAAAAGGCATCATTCCTTTTTTAGTTTTAGCTTGTAGTTTTAGTTTTAGTTTTAATTAAGCAGTTTTAGAATAATGATTTTCCTTAAGCAAAGATAGAGTCGGTGCTGGAGGAACCTTTGCCATATCAGCATCTTAATCTAAGCAATCCTTTACTGTTTCACAGTGTTCGGTGCATTGAATGCACAACAATGGACAATTGAATCTCAGGTGAAATAGACTCCTGCCTTTCCAGGATATTGTTTCTGATGCGATTACCACAAATCAAATCTAATTACAGCAATTGCTTCAGGACTAGTTGAATCAAATATACAAAAGGAAAAACCTTGCTTTGAGAAAGGAAGAGAGTTAGGCTGATAGTCAGATGGAGGAAGCTGCATCGAGGCGTGTGGACTGCATGGACACAAGGATTATATTGCCTGGACTCTGACAACTCGCATTCATTTTCCAGACACACTTTATTTACTAGTGCACAGGAGATCAGCACAATCCCAGTTACTGCACGACTCTGAAATTCCACAACTTATTATACAGATTTTGACCCTTGCAATTGAGCGCACTTTCTAATTTCTTATCATCAATAACAATGTGTTCTCAAACAATTAATATACAAATGCAATAACACTACTACAAGTAAACCTACATGCTTTTTAATCCTTTATTTAATTTTCTATAACACAGACCTTGTAGTGTGCGTCTAGGAATACTCATCTGAGCACATTGTGGTGTGTGTCAAGGAACACCTATCAGGAGCATTGATGTGCGTGAATGAATGGCGAAAGGTTGTTGTGCTGTACAGCTACCCTAACCTTTGTCATACTGCAGCTTCAACATTGTGGTTGAGAAAGTAGAGTTGCTGCTACACTTTATAGTTTGTTATTCTGTGTATAGCAACTCCTTCTATTTGTTATGTAACAGATAGTTTCAGGACTGTAACTACATCTTCTCACAATGTAGCTTCTTCTGTTTTGGCATCTCACTGCCTGGGACTGGATTTCACCCATAATTGTACGCAATGCTGAATTGAAAGTCATGCAAAACAGCGCGGTATTGGTAAATCTTTACTTTGAGAGACCATTGTCATGACTTACTCTCCTTTAAGAAACGATGATCCACAACCTGGGCATTTGATGGGCCTGAAGAAGGGTCTCAGACTCTCCAGGAGATGGTGGCTGTCCTGCTGAGTTACCTCAGCATTTTGCGTCTATCTTCAGTGTAAACCAGCATCTGCAGTTCCTTCCTGCACAGTGGGCATTTTACACCACTTGCTGAAGCGGCAGCAACAATGGCATTCACAACCTGACCCGTGGAAAATGAAGCAACATTTTCAAGATTCAAGAGAATTTATTGTCATGTGTCCCAGATAGGACAATGAAATTCTTGCTTTGCTTCAGCACAACAGAATATAGTAGGCAGAAATAAATACAGAACAGATCAGTGTGACCATATACTATTGAATATATATATATATACACACACACATAAATAAACTGATGCAGTGCAATGGGCTATTAATGTTCAGAGTTTTGTTTGAGTTGAGTTTAATAGCCTGATGGCTGTGGGGAAGCAGCTATTCCTGAACCTGGATGTTGCAGATTTCAGGCTCCTGTACCTTCTACCTGAAGGACGCGGGGAGATGAGTGAGTGGCCGGGATGGTGTGGGGCCTTGAGTCTACCCTCCATCGCAGGTTCAGACTGCCATTTTGATGAGATCAAACAGATTGAATGGAGTCAAAAAATAGGTACGTGGTTTCCAGGAGGAGATTCCATAATCATCTCACCCACCCCACCCCCCCCAATCCCCACCACGATTGTGTGGCTACGCCTGTATATTACTGGGCCTCTCTGATCAGTAGCAGCATCAGCTCACACACAGATCTTTAGACTACAGGCAGCAGCAGCTCACTGAAACCATGATGTGCATTGAGGCACGGACTTAAAGTTTTATAGAAGTATAAACTACTGGGGACATAGTTCGACATTTTAATAAAGATCCTTTTTAAATTTTTTTTTCAAATATACCCCTGTGGGAATATTATAAATCATACAGGTTTCACTACCTCTAGTGTGATGAATGCCTTATGCAACCATGTGTTAATAATGCAGGCTAGAAATCACCTTTTACTCCCCTTTCTGTCTTGAAGTAATTAAAACGCACTACACTCAGTAGTGAAATTATTACACATGCACATTATTAGTGTTGGGGTGAATCTGAGCAGTGAGTAGCTGGACAAACTTTCAAGTGAGTCGGACTTCACCAGGTAATGTGTGCAGCATTGTGAAGCAATTATATTCAACAATTTAATGTCGGGCACTTTTTACATATTAGTAAAGCAGGCAATTAATGGGGAATCCATGATCTATGTGATCATTTAAGTAACATAGAAGCATGGAAGAAACTAGACACAAAATGCTGGAGTAACTCAGCGGGACAGGCAGCATCTCTGGAGAGAAGAAATAGGAAACGTTACCCATTCTTTCTCTCCAGAGATTGAAGAATGGTTAATGGAGTTTAATACAGAGAAGTGCAGGGCTTTAAATTTAGGGAGCCATTTAGGCAGGACTTACACAGGGAATGGCATGGTTCTGAGGGGTGTTGTGGAGCCGAGTGATCTAGGTGTGCAGATTGCCTGCCGCTGAGTTACTCCAGCATTTTGCGTCTACCTTCGATTTAAATCAGCATCTGCACTTCTTTCCTACTATTCAGTCTCTTGCCCTCTGCCCATATCCCTTCATGCCTTTTGTGTTCAGAAATCTATCTATTCCCTTCTTAAATATAGTCGGTGACTTGGCCTCCACTGTTTCCAGTGGGAGTGAATATTACACCTTCCTGCTTTTCTGAGCAAAGAAACTTCTCCTTATCTCAGTCCTAAATGTCTTACCCCCATCTTCTGAATCTGTGACCCCAGGTCTAGACCACTTCCAGGAGAAACATTCTCACTGTATCCAGTCTATTGCAATCTATCAAAATTGTGTCTGAGTGAAACTTCCTTGCATTCTTCAAACTGCAGTGAATACAGGCTCTCAACACAACTGTCAGACCATCCCAGCAATTACTAGATTGAACTCTGCCGACAGCAAGTATATCTTTTCTTAGATGATGAGACTAAAACTGCACAAAATAAAATAATTCACAAAATAAAATAAAAATGCACCAAAGTCCTAGCCTGCTCGGCCTCTCCCTGTAGCTTAGGCCTTTAAATCCTGGCAACATCCTTGTAAATCTTCTCTGCACCCTTTCCAGCTTCACTTCATCTTTCCAAAAGTGGGTGACCAAAACTGAACGCAATACTCCAAACATGGCTTCACTAATGTCTTGTCTAATTGGTGCTTTACCTCCCAACGTATGTACTCAATACTATGGGTGATGAAGGCCAATGCGTCAAAAGCCTTATCCTATCTATCTGTGACACCAAGTAACTATGTGTAGGAAGGAACTGTAGATCCTGGTTTAAACCGAAGACAGACACAAAGAGCTGGAGTAACTCAGCGGGGCAGGCAGCATCTCTGGAGAGAAGGAATGGGTGACGTTTTAGGTCGAGACCCTTCTTCAGACTAGAAACAAAGTATCTGCATTCCTAGATCCCTTTGGTCTACAACATCCGCCAGAAACCTACCGTTCACTGTGTAGGTCCTGGTCTTGTACGACTCCTACAATGCAACAGCCTGCATTTCTCTGTGTTAAACTCCATTAACCATTCCTCAGTCCACCTGCCCAACCGATCAAGATCCTGCCGCAATTTTTGACAACCAAATCCGTTATCTACAATCCCACCCACGTTGCTGTCATTTGCAAACTTGCTGCGAGAGCTTATGGGAAATGTATCCCAAACTCATTGTACCTTGGTCAATTCTGAAGAAAGGCCCTGACTTGAAACGTCTGCTGCCCACCCCATACCAGATGCTGCCTGACGGGCTGAGTTCCTCCGGCATTTTGTCTTTTGCTCAAGATTCCAGCTTCTGCAGTTTGTCGTGTCTCCATTGCACCGTTTTCTGTTGTATATTGTAACTTGTAATTCCAGTGTTCATCTTTTTGTATAACCTAGCCTGGGATAAGGTCATCTGAGCTTAATATTTTATATAACTGAAAGCCATTAAGTGGGAGCAACACAGCCAGGCTTGGCTGATAGTTTTCTCCCTCTGCTCAAGTGACACTGTAACTAATTGTGGGTTTGCTAACACCTCGCTGACAGACATCAGCTCATTCAGCTTTGTCTATGAATCATACCTGAGACCTTGGTGGATGATTCAGTGTGACAGTCACCATCACTTATTGCAGGCGTGTAGCCTGTTGTAAGCATCGGATGAAGCATTGCTCCTCAAACACACCGAGGGAAACCAGGAATAGGAAATACAGTTTGGGTAAAGGTGTCAGTTTGTACATTTGCAGTAACTTGGCCACTTGGATTTGGAATTGGCTTCATCATGGAGACAGGGTTGTGGTGGAAGGGCCTTATTCAGGCTGATGTCTGTGACCAATGCAGTCCCATATTTTGCTTGAGTAGTTTACACCCCAGCGGTATGAACATTGACTTCTCTAACTTCAGATAGCCCTTGCTTTTTCTCTCCATCCCCTTCCCCTTCCCAGTTCTTTCGCAAGTCTTACTGTCTCTGACTACATTCTATCTCTGTCCCACCCCCTCCCTTGACATCAGTCTGATGAAGGGTGTCGACCCAAAACGTCGTCCATTCCTTCTCTCCAGAGATGCTGTCTGCCCCGCTGAGTTACTCCAGCATTTTGTGTCTACCTGCAGTCTCCAAGGATCTGCACTCTGATCTCTTGCTGTTTATGATTTCTATAAATATCTTGGACATAAATGTAGAATGGTCGGTTGGTAACTTTGCAGATGACACCAAGGTTTGCTGGAGTCACGGATTGTCGTGAGGACTGTCAAAGTTTACAGCTGGACAAGGATCAGACACAGAATTCGGCAGAGAAATGGCAGATGGGATTGGGATTTCTTTGAAGAGAGACCTATATTTCCTGATACTTATGCATAGATGTGTCAGCATTTCTTGGGAAAATCTGAGTCAAATAGTCTTTGGTCAGAAGATCTGGGACTCACTGCCTGTCATCACAACTTATTGGGACTTTGGCTTGCTGCTTCATAAGTTGGGGGGTTGGGGGGGGGCAGGGAGAAGAAAGGAAAAAGAAAGAGGAGGAGCTGAGGGAGAGCTGAGAAGGGGAGGAGACAGCAAGGGTTACCGGAAATGGGAGAATTCAATGTTTATGCCACGAGGGTGCAGACTGCCCAAGCGGAATATGAAATGCTGTTCCTCCAATTTCCGGTGGTGCTCACTCTGGCCATGGTGGAGGCCCAGGACAGAGAGGTCAGATTCGGAATGGGCGGGGGAGTTGAAGTGCTGGGCCACCGGGAGGTCAGGTTGGTTAATGCGAACTGAGCGGAGGTGTTGGGCGAAACGATCGCCAAACCTACGCTTGGTCTCACCGATGTAGATCAGCTGACATCTAGAACAGCGGATGCAATAGATGAGGTTGGAGGAGGTGCAGGTGAACCTCTGTCGCACCTGGAAAGACTGCTTGGGTCCTTGGATGGAGTCGAGGGGAGAGGTAAAGCGACAAGTGTTGCATCTCTTGCGGCTGCAAGGGAACGTTTCCCTTGCACTTTCCTCCCTTGCTATTTCCCTCGCCTCAGCTGCACCTGCTGAGTTTCTAAAGTGAATAGTTTCTAATGTCACTCTGCAAAAAACACATGCATTTTAACAAGAGTCTGTTAAGTTATTATTTGACAGTTTCTGCTACTGTCTCTTCACATTGTAAGTGGCAATGTGATAATTACTTGTCTGGCTATTAAAATCTGAACATTATAAGTGTCATTCCCTCTTTTGAAAATGCTTCAATCTCATTGTATAAATATGTAGTTCCAGTTCCACATTCATTTATTTTGCTTTACAGTAAAATTCACACTGATTTTTTTGAAATGTGTAATTTGATTGAATGAGACTGCTGCCTTAAGATTGGCATTGGCATGTGATGTTCACCTCTCATCCACATAACACGGAAGACACAAATTTATTTTAATACTAACAAATAATGACAGAATTATATTTTTCTAGTTCAGTTTGCAACTCCTTGTCCTTGAAACCCACAAGGGAATATGCTCCAAAGTGAGATCACAAATGAGTGTGAAAGGCTCTTTAACTATAGTAGCCATAACACATGATCACTATCATGTCCTGATGTGTAGGAAGGAACTGCAGATGCTGGTTTACACCGAAACTTACTAATTGTTACAGTTTTGCATATCTTTCATTCATTTGTTCTATATCTCTCTACATCATCGTCTATATCCATGTTTCTATTTTCCGTGACTTTCAGACTGCAAAAGGGTCTCGACCTGAAACGTCACCCATTCCTTCTCTCCAGAGATGCCGCCAGGCCCGCTGTTATTCTAGCACTTTGTGTCCCTCCAGGTGTACTGTGGCAGATTGTCCCAGGCACCTAAGTGCCAACAAAGTGTTCAATCATGAAAATTATCAGTAGAAAATCTCAGACAATTATAACGGGGGATTGAGGGACAAGAGACAAGAGACAAGAGACATTTATTGTAGCATGCACCAATTGGTACAGTGAAATTTGTGGTCACCATACAGCCATACGAATAAAATAAAGAACACAGCACACGATAGTCTTTAGCATAAACATCCCCACACAGTGGTATCAAAGTTTCCCACTGTGAGGGAAGGCACCAAAGTTCAGTCATCCTTCTCCTCTGTTGTCCTCTGTTGTTCACCCGTGGTCGGGGCATCCCGAGCCCTATTTTCACTGCACCTCGCCACCTGATAAAGATCTCCCTTGTAACATTAAAGGACTTGGGGTTATATCATGGGAGCTGACTTTGCTGACCTCTGGTCTCAAAGCTGTCTCTGTGGCCCGAGTCTCCCTCAGGCCTAAATCCAGACTTCGGTTCCAACCATCAATGTAAGGTTAGTGCAGCACTTTGGGTCTTCAATGTATATCATTGTTCTGGAAGTAGCCTGATCCTAATAATTGTATGTCAACCCAGTAAAGGGTCTTATACCTCTCCCGGTTGCTTTCATTTCACGAATTCTACATCCTTGCTAACACATCTCATTCCTTGCACCGTTATTTAATGCAACAGTCTTGTACGTGGCATGTTATCAAAATTACCTTTGAAAATCCATATGTGCACCATCCATTGATTGTCCCTTTTGTCATGATTTACATCTGCAGAGTATTATATTAGAACTGATGTCTGTTTATAAGCCATGTTGACCCCACCTAACCATATCATGATATTCTAAATCAAAATGTAGAGGTGATATTGCATTGCAGGCCACACAGTGGCCCAGCAGTGGAGTTACTGCCATGCAGCACCAGAGACCTGAGTTTGACATTAACCATATATTAGCCATAATATTAATCATAATACACTAAGGAAACCCAAGTAGCTACAGTGAGAACATGAAAACTGCTCAGGCAGCACCAGAGGTCAGGATTGAACCCAAGTCACTGAAGCTATGACTCCATTGACTCTGTATACACCTCATGCTGCCTCAGTAAGACCACAACATGATCAAGGATGAGTTGCACCCCGCCCACTCCTCTCTTCCATCGGGTAAAATATATAGAAGTGTGAAAATCACAGCTCCAGATTCTGGAACAGTTCCTTCCCAGCTGTCATCAGGCAACTGAACCATCCTACTAACAACTAGAGAGCAGTCCTGAGCTACTATCTACCTCATTGGAGACCCTCAGATTATCATTGAATGGATTTTACTAGACTTTATTTTGCACTAAATTCAAGTTATTCTCTTTATCATGCATCTGTACATTGTGAATGGCTCGAGTGTCATCATGTACTGTCTTGCCGCTGACTGGTTGGCATACAACAACGCTTTTCACTGTACCTCGATACACGTGACAATAAAATAAACTCAAACTCATACTTAAACTGTGAGCAGCAGCTTTACCAAATGCCCAATGTGCCGCCTATAATCAATATTGATAAATGTACAGAATGCCTAGGATAGGAAATACGATGAAAGGTATTGAATTAAAATGAGGAAAGAAATGTCTTGTGCATAAGAAGCCTCTGACAGTGATTAAGTTTCACTCTTCCGTTTACTGGCAACTTTAGTAACGTGAGGTTCTGGCATTTTCATTTATTTTCGTATAAACTATACATTTGAATACTCTCAGATGAGTAGAGAAGATCCCATTTTTCTTCTTCGATGGAAGAAATTGACAGTTCTCCCCAATATCCCAGCTAATGTTCGTTCCTTGCCCCACTAGAAAACATATCTGTTTATAAGAGCTGCTCGTACACAAGTTGGCTGCCATGTCTCCCATGCTAAACAGCAATTATACACAAAATGTACTTAAATTGGCTGTAAAGTGCGATGAGATTCGAAAGATTACATCAATTCAAGTATATCCTCGTTTCCTTCCCTACTCTATGCTCTTTAAATATGCAGCACTAGATCCCCAGGGCGCTTCTAAATAGTTAATGAGATTAGTCTGTATAGGTTTGTTTGGATAATAAAACATATTAACCCTCCAATAAGATATAAAAAACCATTGCTCCTGAGGAATCTGTCAGTAGTAAAGGGAAGTGCTGATGGTAGCTTCAAGATTCAACCCATAGCTTCAGTATTTAGTAGTGTGACGTGAATTGCTGGGATTATTTATTTTAATCCTCAAAGCACTGCTAAATCTCCTCATTCAGAGAATTGCATCTGTCACAACCAGCCTATGTTCATGTCACATTCACAGAAGGGTCTAAAGGTCAATTGTTTTACCACCCCCCAAGGTAACTGCCACCATGCAACTGCCCCTCCCTCACCCCCCCCCCCCCCCCCCCCCTCCCTCCCTCCCCAAGAAAGCAATGCAGCTTCAGAACTGTTTAATGGCCTCACTTTTCAAGGACCGACCTTCCCAGTCATGTGAGGTATCCGTACAACGTACAGCACAATCAAATGATGCAGAGGAAATTCCAGCCTACATTAAAATAAATGGAGAATTACTGTATTCAATCCCACATTTTTCAATTTCTCTCTGCGTATTGTCGGATATATAAACAAAATAATAGACACTGCAAGGTCCGAATAAAAACCTTTCAACATTAGTTGATTTTTCCTGACTCTTACCTCAAGACTCAGTCCCTGACTCTAATAGTGAGCCCTATAAAGATTATTATTTTTATAATGTTATATTCTTACTATTCAATTTGTGACAAATGCTTAAGTATTAATGAGACCACTGACATAGATTTACTGTCATTTTAATCAAAAATAGAGATGATCAAAAATGTGATTCACACTGCTGTAAAACTGTCTAAGAAGTTATACTCACCTGGAAGAATTTTTAAACGTTTATTTACAAGTTTGGAAATGAGAGAGTTTGCAATAGCTCAATGGAGCATCGATGTTGTCTTCTGCCAACAGTCAAGATCATGACTTTCAGGTGCCAGATGTGATGGTTGTGGAAACAGCTGGGTTTTATTCTAGTCCCTTCCTTACACTCCATTGCACTGAGAAGAAATGTCAAGACACTCTGAGTAAAAGAGTCCCGCTGAGTTACTGCAGCATTTTGAGTCTACCTCTGAGTAAAAGGGGATTGTTTGTTTACTTGTAACAGCTGCTGACCCAACTCTCTTGGAAAAAAAACATTGTTTTAAAGATAAGCAGCACTAAGGGTGACGTTCGGGTCGAGACCCTTCTTCAGAAGGGACGTGAGCTGAAACGCCGCCCAATGCTTCTCTCCAGAGATGCTGCCTGTCCTGTTGAGTTACTCCAACATTTTGTGTCTATCTTTGGTGTAAACCAGCATCTGCAGTTCCTTCCTGCATTCACCAAATGGCTTTCCAAAGGGAAATTGACATTCCAGTGAAATATGTGATGATCTTCTCAAAGGAAGGCAACATGGTTAAGAAGGCACTCGAGCTGGGGGCCTTCTAGGTTTTCTAGTGAGGCTGTGCTCCAGTGTTATAAAACCTTTGTCAGACCTCAAATAGAGTATTGTGTGCAGCTCTGGTCACCGAGCTACAGGTAAGATGCAAAAACATCACACAGGAGTTTGGGGATGTTGGTTGGGATAGAGCAGTTCAGTTATGTGGAGAGAATGGAGAATGTATGTCTTTTCTCCTTGAAGCAGAGGAGATCAAGAGGGCACATGATTGAGATATTTAAAGTAATGAGGGTTATAGATTGGGTAGACTGCAATGTTTCCCTACATTGGTTGTATATAAAACAAGAAGATAGATTGAAGGTAATGGGATTTAGGTGAAAGTAAGGTAAGAGATTTAGGGGGAATATGAGGGGGTCCTTCTTCAGGAAATGGTACCTGGAATATACAACAAAAGCTGGAGTAACTCAGTGAGACAGGCAGCATCTCTGAAGATCAGGACGTTTCAGGTCAAGACCCTTCTTCAGACATCTCGACCCGAAATGTCACCCATTCCTTCTCGCCTGTGATGCTGCCTGTCCCGCTGAGTTATTCCAGCTTTTTGTGTCTATCTTCGGTTTAAACCAGCATCTGCAGTTCCTTCCCACACAAGTACCTGGAATACACTGCTTGAGAGAGTGTTTGCAAATAGATAACTGACAGCATTGGAGAAGGATCCGGATGAACACTTACGTTGTTTAGGTCCAGGACAGATCTTTAGAGATATACACACACAGGAACTAGAAACGCTTTACTCTCTCCATCACCATCGCTTTGATGAAGGCAGTTTCAATGATCCTCTGCTTTGCCTTCCTGAAATCAACAATCAGCTCCTTGGTATTGCTAACATCGAGATCAAGATCACTTTGAAGTAATGCTTGTCTCATTTGGTAACTTAATTGCATTTGACCTAAAATTTGGCAGGCAATGTTTCTGTGTCTCGTGCAGCCAGAGACCTGATAGAACCAGGTGCATGAGTAGAATACACATTCAACAGATGCATGTTCGATACATACCTGTCAGTGCACACGGGCTTGTATTTAATGTGCTAACTGATTACTGGAATGGTCCATGTTGTTTACCTCTTGCTCCCACCCCACTCTCTCCCCATCCGCCCGACCACACACACTAGGGTAGCAAATGTTGACTATTAAATGTCACCAACATAGCCTGAAGTGTGCGACACGGTGGCGCATCAGTAGAGTTGCTGCCTTACTGCGTTTGCAGCGCCAGAGACCCAGGTTCGATGCCGACTATGAGTGCTGTCTGTACGGAGTTTGTACGTTCTCCACGTGACCTGCGTGGGTTTTCCCCGAGATCTTTGGTTTCCTCCCACACTCCAAAGATGTGCAGGTTTGTAGGTTAATTGGCTTGGTGTAAGTGTAAATTGTCTAGTGCGTGTAGGCCAGTGCTAATGTGCGGGGATCGTTGGTGGGTGCAGACTCGGTGGGCCCACAGGCCTGTTTCCACGCTGTATCTCTTAAACTAAATTGAGGAGACTGGTTCTGGGCTGCGTGACTGTTAAAATGATATTCCTGTGGAATGGGCAAAGAGGACACCAATCCAAAGATAGACACAAAATGCTGGAGTAACTCAGCGAGACAGGCAGCATCTCTGGAGAGAAGGAATTCGGGGTCGAGACCCTTCCCGTCAGCCATTCCTTCTCTCCAGAGATGCTGCCTGACCCGCTGAATTACTCCAGCTCTTTGTGTTTATTTATGGTTTAAACCGGCATCTGCAGTTCCTTCCTATACTGGGCACCAATCTAGGGCAGAATGTGATGGCTCTTGGAAAGGAATTTGTCTGTATGAAGTATTTTGAATTGTTATTGAAATTTTGAAAGGCTATGAAGGACACTTTGCAAATTAGGTATAAGCACCACCTTATAAAGCAATGAAACTTAACTTGTTAATTGTGAAGGATGAGCTATTATACAAACCGCAGCTGAGGAAAAGCTCAATTTTTCTGTTGTCATTAAACTTAGTTTGATTATTAATGGCTTCTTCCATTTCCAGGTTACTGAAGCAATTTAAAGTTAAAACAGTATTTCTGGACCCATCCTTTGCCTGCTTTTGACAGGCTGTATAGATTATGTTTGAAAATTAGCATGTTATGGTAATGGTGTTCATGTGCTGGGAGCTCAGTCTCCAAAAGACTATGCCTTCAGGGACAAATAATACCTTAAGCAGGAGATGCTTTGACAGGGAATAATGAATAGATGAGAAATATTGTACATACTAATAGGTAAATTCACACACTGACAAGTCAGAAAGTTTTGCTATGGTTCCAGGGAACTGGAAATAAAATCAATTTTTAACTATGCCTAAAAGCCAGTCCTTCATAATTAAAGTTAATGTTTCATGGTATGTTTAAATGGATCAGATCCACTGCAGGTTCTCCAACTTGAGTCATCTTTGCACAGAGGTGCCATTTGCTGTAGGATTTTCTGGGCTGGCACTCACAACGTGAATGCCAGTGTCAGTCCTCTTCACCAGCTGCAGGCGGAATTATGCAAAAACATTTTGTAAAGCAGGAGAAATAATCTCAATTAAAGTTGGGCTTGGTGACATTGCAGATGCTTTTCCCCTCTATTGCAATCAATTTGATTTAGTACATGAGCCCGTGATTAATGCAGTTTAAGTATTCCCTTTGAAAATTAATCTCACAGCCAATACATCTTGAGCACATCATTTGGCAGCAACATTGCACTTCAGGGAGGATGTAAAAGAACTGCTTTGAAGTCCACAAGAAAATACTTGTTTTTGTTTTTGTTTGTTCCGTTACTTGTGATATTGAAAAACAGCTTTAATGCGTGAACGAGACAGTATACTTCCCTACAATATTGCTTGTTATTTGTTTTCATTTGAATCTTATCAACTGAGACGAGAAGTAAGAAGATGAGTCCAGTAAAATATGAAGGTGACTGCAGATATAACAAGAGATTCAAGGGCTGCCATTAAGTCGACGTTGTAGGAATGACTAATAGACCTATTGGCATTTGGATTTCAGCCGCAGATTGGCAACTTTAATGCCTAATGTTAAGACTGCAGCAGGAATGGCCACTGTGCAGGGATCACTGGTCGGTGAGGATTCGGTGGGCTGAAGGTCCTGTTTCTGCACTGTATCTCGAAACTAAACTATAACTAATCTAAAAATAACGGGTTTCACATCTAGATCAACGATAACAGATTTCCTTGCTTCAGACAGTAATGAAACAAATGGGTATTTATTAGTGAAAACATTTCATAGCGCCATTATAGACACTGATTCAATATAATTGCAAGATATAATGTCTGCAGTTTCTGCTCTCTGATCAATAGTCCATGCCTGTAGACATGGTCCAACAAGTTAACACATATCTATTATACTCCCTGGTTTCATATCTCTTACACCTTGGCAAGGAAAGTCTACTCATTTTAGATGGAAGATAATTGAGTACAGAGATAAAGCCAAAATACATGATTAAAATCTTATTCATTTTCCCTTCTCCAGTCTGAAGAAACATCACCTATTCCCTTTCTGCAGAGATGCTGTCTGATCCGCTGAGTTACTCCAGCTTTTTGTATCTATCATCAGTTTAAACCAGCATCTGCAGTTACTTCCTACACATGATGCCAAAATAAGCTAATCCAACCTGTCTGCACATGATCTATAACCATCTATTCCCTGCATATAAATGTGCCTATCTAAAAGTCTATGAAATGACATGATCATATCTGCCTCCACCATCACCTCTGGCGGTGCATACCAAGTACCTGCACATCTCCTTTAAATTTGCCACTTTCACCTTAAGCTCTGTCCTTTAGTCTTTGACATTTACGCCCCAGGGAAAAAGGTTTTGGCTGTCTACCCTATCTATGCCTCTCATCATTTTAAATACTTCTATCAAATTTCCCCTCAACTTTTGACTTTCCAAAGAAAAAAACCCAAGAGTCCAACTCAATACCCCTTAATCCAAGCCTCCACATCCATCCTATAATGGAGTGACCAGATCTGCATGCAAGACTCCAAATACAGCCTAACCGATGCTGTTAATGTCATTAAGAGTCTTTCAATTAACTAAATGTGTTCCTCTTACATTCGACCTCCTTAAATGCAACACCTAACATTTCATTGGATTAAACTCCTTCTGCCAATTCTACACCTATTTCTGAAGCTGATCTATATCCCGCTGTATACTTTGACATCCTTCCTCACAGCCCACAACTCCAGCAGTAGTGGTGCAATCTGCAAACTTACCAACCAACCTATCTACATTGTGTGGGAAGGAACTGCAGATGCTGGTTTACACCGAATATAGACACAAAATGCTGGAGACCTGAAGAAAGGTCACGACCTGAAACGTCACTCATTCCTTCTCTCCAGAGATGCAGCCTGTCCCGCTGGGTTACTCCAGCATGTTGTGGCTATCAACCTATCTACATTTATCTGTATGTAATTCATATGTATACTGTTTATTAAAAAAAACAACATCTACATTTATATATCAGAGGTTAGAAATCCTTCTGAATTATGTTGCCTCCTGTGCCTTCCAATATGTAATATTTCATGTTTCTCAGCAGTAAAGATCACCAGTGTGCTATCTGCCTATTCTGTGGCTTGTTTGTATCTGCTTTCAGTGCACACAGTGTATTACATGTCCAGGTTTGGTGTTGTGTGTAAATATGGGAAATCTAACCCTGCAGGGTTCAAGTCAATAATGAAAGAAACTAAAAACTCATCAGTCTTGATACAGATCTCTGTGGAACTGTACTGTACAATTCTGCAATCGAGTTCTAAATTTCATCACTCCAAAGATGTATTGTTTGGAGGTTAATTGGTTTGGTATACGTGCCAATAGTCCTTCGTGCGTGTTTGCTGGTCGGTGTGGACTCGGTGGGCTGAAGGGTCTGGTTCCACGATGTATCTCTAAACTAAACTAAAGTAAACTAAACAATTCCGTCAGGTCCAGAAACGAACATTTTATTGGATATGTTTCCCAATGTATTTTTACATCACTGATTTTGCTGACCCTGTCTCCTGTCAAGTTAGTTTAAACCTCCTTCTTCCTCCAATGACACCCCACACATGAAATTCATAATTCAACTCCATTTAGGTGCAATCTGTCCACAGTGTACAGGCACATTTTCCCTCCAGAACTGGTTCTCTTGCCCCAAGAATCTAAAATCCCCTCTCCAGCACCATCCATCCATCCTGTTCTCTCTTCTTATTTCTCCATCCACCCTTCTTCAGACTGATAAGTTTCTTGTTTCTCATCTCTGGAGAGAAGGAATAGGTGTCGTTTGGGTTGAGACCCTTCTTTAGACCCTTCTGAAGAAGAAGGATCTTGACCCGAAATGTTGCCCATTCCTTCTCTCCAGAGATGCTGCCTGTCCCACTGAGTTCCTCCAGCATTTTGTGTCTACCTTCGATTTAAATCAGCATCTGCAGTTCTTTTCTAACACATATATCATTTCAATTCAGGCTTGGTATTGATTGATTCAATTGAAGGCAGGACAGCCACAGGCTGTCAATTTGAAGAAAAGCACTCTTAATGTGATTTCCCATTGGTTAAAAGAGTGCATGAAAAACTACTGGCCAAGACTTCACTGCACTACTCAACACCTATAGGATTTGCAAAGTGTAAGATTTCCTGTATTAATACTTCAGATATGGGGTGACATAATGGGATCAGCGTGCATTATCCTAGCAAAATGTGATTAATGCTCCATGCTCAGGATCTGCCTTCCTTCGTATTAGTCAACATGGAAATGGCAGTAAGACTTCTTTACCTACAAAGTTAGATGAAACATAATGCAAGTAAGATGCCTTTGACAAGATTAGACTCAACTCTGCACAGTTAAGTAATTTGAAGTTCTGGCTCCATGTCTAACATTTAAGACACATAAAACATATAGTTGATTCTTTGTGCAGGAAGGAACTGCAGATAGACACAAAATGTTGGAGTAACTCAGCAGGACAGGCAGCATCTCTGGATAGAAGGAATGGGTGATGTTTCGAGTCGAGACCCTTCTTCAGACTGAGCGTCAGGGGAGAGGGAGTTACGGAGCTAAGGAAGTATCAGCGATCAAAAGAGATGAAGCTCAAGGAAATTAGATTATTGTTAGCTTGGAGAAGGTGACCACAAAGCTGACAGAGAGACAATGTGATCAGAGGGACAGTCAGACGTCGGAAAACTAGGAACTAGGATGGCGAGAGAGGGAAAGCAAGGGATGCTGGTTTACACCAAGGATTGGCACAAAATGCTGGAGTAACTCAGTGGGACAGGCAGCATCTCTGGAGAGAAGGAATGGGTGACATTTCAGGTCAAGCCTTCTTCAGACCTTTGATGTTGGATTTTGATGATCGGTGTGGTACATTAAACCTGTAGGATTTAATATATTTGGTTGAAGTACTTAAATGGCTCAGCACTTCAGTAATAGAACCACCAGATGAAATTCAAAATGGGAAGGGTATTGGATTTTGTTATATTGCCATAAGGTTTGGTAAATAAAAGGGCCATTAGCCAGTTTGGATTTTTATTTGCGAGTGTTATTCATTTAAAACTCCTTATAACTCAGCCCTTCTACAATTAATTAGCTATCTGATGCTACCGTTTATTTTTAACACTCTGTTGATTGGTAATTAAGCTCGATAAAACATGACAGGAATGAAAGAGGGTGTCAAGACTCAGAAAGTAACTGTCAGTGTTTTGTGGCAGTGGCTTCAAACTTTCTCCATGTAAGTAATATACTGGGAATGTAATCTCCATCTGTGTTCTAACTTCAAAAACATCAGGTGTACTGGAGGAAGGTTGTACTCTTCCTGAGGATACATTGTTTTTCCAGAAGAAAGCAACAAAATAATGTTACATGAAGTGAATTAGTACAGGAGAAACATTAGGATTATGATGACAGTGTATCCACACCAAAAGATCTGAATTTGCAAAGCTAAGGGCATTTAACATTATGTCTCTTGATCCAGGAATGTCACTTTTTTTCACGGCTATTGCTGGTCAGATTTACACTTCACCTCCACCACAGTAATTTTCAGTGTGATTTCCTAATGCATCGTTGTCACCATCTACTAGCTAACAATCATCTATTCTACATTTCCCTTGACCTTTGCCCCCTTTGATCTCTCGTTTCCATGCCATATCTCTTGTTTCCCTCTCCCCTGACTCTCAGTCTGAAGGGACTCGACCCGAATCATCACCCATTTCTTCTCTCTGAAGATGCTGCCTGTCCCGCTGAGTTGCTTCAGCATTTTGTGTCTATCTTCGCTATAGAACCAGCATCTCCAGTTCCTTCCTACACATTTCCTAATAGGTTTTTCTATTGAAATTGCAATGTTGTTGTTGCTATGAGGTTCATTCTCTCACTGATTCCAAATTCTATTTCCATCTTATAGGTAGAATGTCCTCATTTATCAATTAACTTGTTGCCAAATTCAAAAGACGATTTCTTCCTATTGACCAGTTACAACCATATCACACTAATGGACCAGGGCCAACACTGACTCTGGTGTCAAATGTGTGAGGAGCAGTGCCTAGACATTGTAACCAGGATATTGGACATTTTAGTGTTGAGGGGAAGAGAGGGAATGGAGGTTGGAAGATTGGCAGGGCTTGGGATGATAGTTAGTTAGCTAGTTTAGTTTATTGTCACGTGTACCGAGGTACAGTGAAAAGCTTTTGCTGCTTGCTATCCAATTAGCGGAAAGGCAATAGATGATTACAATCGAGTCATTTACAGAGTATAGATACATGATAAAGGAATAACGTTTACTGCAAGGTAAAGCCAGCAAAGCCTGATCAAGGATAGTCCAATGGCAGCCAATGAGGTAGATAGTAGTTCAGCACGGCTCTCTGGTTGTGGAAAGGTAATTCAGTTGCCAGTCAACAGCTGGGAAGAAACTGTCCCTGAATCTGGAGGTGTGCGTTTTCACACTTCTACATGTATTGCGTGATGGGAGAGGTGAGAAGAGGGAGTGGCCAGGGTGTGACTCGTCCTTGATTATACTACCGGCCTTGCCGAGGCAGCGTGAATTATGTGGATTCAATGGAAGGGAGGTTGCTTTGTGTGATGGTCTGGGGTGTGTCCACAAGGTCAGATAAAGGTCAGGAATCATGGTCTAGGTGAAAATTGGGGTGTTGGGTAGGATAGAAGGTTAGCCTGAATAATGGTCGGGAGGTTACCCAAATATTTACCTACGGACTTACTTAAGTACAGCTGCTTGTCAACCTACAATGGGGTTACGTTCTGATAAACCCATCGTAAATCGAAAATATCAAAAGTCGAAAAAACGCATTTAATACAATTTGATCATGTGACCGGGAGTGATGTGCGGCTCGCTGACGTTGCCAAGCATTTGCACCATTGTAAAGTCAAAATATCTTAATATCAAAGCATCGTAAATCGGGAGCATCTGCACTTACTTCCGTTGCAAGGTTCCCAGACTCATGCTGTGGGTGCGAGGGCAAGTTGTCCTGTGAGTGCCTCCTAATGGTTGCCCTAGGACCAGTGGTCCAGGTTTTCCTGGAATGCTTCAAAGGGAACAGTGCCGTTCTGTGGGATCCTGACAACCACTGTGTTAGGATCACAATCATGTTCTACACCAGGGATGGTCTAGTCAAACCTTCAGAGTCAGGTGAAACTACCCTGAAATAGTTATTATCATGCTTCACTCCTAGATAAATCGATTTTCAATAGCGTAACAGAGAAAATAGCATGATCCAATCATGACTCCTGGTCTGAAGGAAGCAATGTCTGACCAAACACAAGGCAGCCGGATAAATCATAGTTTCAAATGTCCTGATGAGGATGGGTAGCGGGGAGTTTAAAAAAAAATCCCACTCTTCATCAGGGGAAAACAAGTAGACTGGGATAAAAACAGAAAATACCAGGATAACTTGGCAGGTTGGGCAGCGTTGGTGGAGTTAATGTCGATGGTCTCTGATCCAGGGCAGCTGTACAAGTGGAATGTGAGACGGTAGAAGTGAATGTGTGCAGTTGGACACAGAGGTTGGAGGCTGTGTTCGAGGCTCCGGAGGTAAGGATGCCAGTGACTATATCGAGAACAGTGCTTTGATCCCCTCAAGCTGGTTTTAGATGGAATCTACGGTTTGTCGATGAACCATGGCATTTTTAAATCTTCCAGCAAATGCATCGCTGGTATCAGGACAATTTAACGGGCCTCGTACCTCAGCAATTATCAGCTCATGTTAGAACATGGCAGCTCTGAAAGCTTCCCTGAGGTGCTGTAGACCAATACCGATGGTAGACGTGTACGAGGTCACTTACCAATGTCCTGTTCCACCAGGACCATGCAGCTCCAGACGTCTGAGTTCTAGAGGTGGGGTGAGAATGACTGCCCTCGACATCAACGCAGTACTTGATTAAGTGTTACGTGAAAGAGACCGGATAAAACTGAAACCAATGGGCATAAGAGGGTAGATTTTCCATAAGCCAGAGACATATCTTACACAAAACAAAATGCTTGTAGGAAGTCCATCTATCCGGCCACTGGACTTCACTGCAGATGTTCCTCACACTCGTGTCCAAAGCACAATCAGCATCAATAACCATCCTTCCATCCTCAAGTCAGAAATGTTGACTGCATGATGGTCAATTTCATTTGCAATTCTTTAGTCAGAGTGTGATTAATCTGTGGAACTCATTGCCACAGAGGGCTGTGGAGGCCAAGTCAGTGGATATTTTTAGGGCAGAGATAGACAAATTCTTGATTAGAACGGGTGTCAAGGGTTATGGGGAGAAGGCAGGAAAATGGAATTAGGAGGCAGAAATCAGCCATGATTGAAATGCGGAGTAGGCTCGATGGGCCGAATGGCCTAATTCTACTCCCATAACGTGAACTTGTAAAGCAGACCATTCGTGAATTCAGAAAGAGGTCGGGGCCTGGGTAAGATATTTACACCGCAAAAATAACAGACAATAACTATTTCTGTCAAGATGGACTCTAAACACCCACCCTTCATTTTTAATGGCTGCACCATTGTGGACTTCTCGACCGAGGACAGCCTGGAGATCACCATCGACCAGAAACTGGACCAGTCACAAAAGTAATTCATCTTATGGAAGTGACTTAGCAGCTGACACTAAGCTTTTTCATCACTTGCAAAACACGTCAGCTCATAAGGTCATAATTGATAGGTGCAGAATTAGGCTATTCGGCCTATCAGGTCTATTCCGCCATTCAATCATGGCTGTTTATAGAAGGTCTCCCTCCTAATCCCCAATCTCCTGCCTTCTCCCCACAACCCCTGACACCCGTACTAATCAAGAATTTATCTAGTGTTTAAGAAGGAACTGCAGATGCTGCAAAATGGAAGGTAGATAAAAGTGTTGGAGAAACCCAGCGGGTGAGGCAGGAGCGAAGGAAATAGGCAACGTTTTGGGCCAAAACCCTTCTTCAAACTTCAAACGCTTTTGTCTACCTAAGAATCTTGTCTATCTTGTGGACTTTTGTCTACCTAAGAATCTATCTAGCTCTAACTTGGCCTCCGCAGCCTTATGACTAAAAACCCTCTGACTAAAAAAAATCTCCTTTCTAAAGGTACATCCTTTAATTCTGAGGCTATGATCTATAGTCCTAGATTCTCCCACTAGTGGAAACATCCTGTCCACTCTAAAAATATCCACTCTACCCAGGCCTTTCACTATTCGATTGGAGCACTATTAATCATTGAAAATGATGTAACCTGTTTATTGCTATCCAGTATATCACAATACACGTTCATTTCACTCACGGTTTGAATGACATCCAGAGGCTGCAGTATGTAAGATTTCCAAAATAAACTCCTCCGCTCTTCTATACTCATTGCTGGGTCTAAATGTTGGAACTCCTGAGTCATTGTGGAGATGCCTTCACTAGAAGGGGCCGAGCATGTGTCACGTCAAAGTGTCACACTACCACCTTCTGCAGGGCAGTGAAGGATGGGCAAAACATATTGGCATCACTCAGATCCCAAAGTTAAAAAAACATGAGAGTGTCAAAAACTCTGGAAAATCAAGACAACATATTTATTGTGAAGTGATACCTTTGGACCTTTCAACATCATTACCTGAGCTGTCCGTACAGCGACTGAGGTTAACACATCTGGTAAAGCACCATTTAACATATTGTTCCTACTTTGCTGCTGATATCCAGTCAATATATCAGCAAACACTAAACCACTGTGAGCGCACTTTCTTTGCACGCCTCATTGAATCTCCACCAATCCTACACAAACCCAAACCAATATATGAAGCTGTGTACAAAATCCTAACAATTTGCAACATGTTACTAACGTGACCCAATTTGAACTGAATCCAAAACATATATCCCTGTTTTTTCCATTGATATGTCTTTTGTTGCAATGTCAAATCATTGAAAGGATCTCTCATTTCAAGCAAACATTATTGATGGATTTTGTATTGCATTTACAATACAAGCGGCCCATTTCCTGTACTGCTTGCTGTTTTTCTTATCCTGTGACAAGTTTTCCTCAGTCAATGTTTTGACAGAAATGAAATTAGGCATAATGGGAACAAGCCTTAGCATAGGTCTAGTGCTAGAAGGCAGTCTGAAGGTGCTGGGAACACAGTTTACACTCATTGCATTTCCCCAAAGGTTAGTACTTAGCACAAGTAGGCAGGTGGGAAAAATTGAGAAATATTTTTCAATATATGATGGTAGGCTGCAGTGTAATAGTGTGTATTTATGTCTCCATTAACTGTACTCCATAAAACCCACTTTATATATTGAACAAACAATTCCCTTTTACGCTTATTGAAAAGTTTAATCTTTCAGATTTTTCTTAGTCTGTATGAAAATCCTTCTGACCAGCAACTGCTGGGGGCAGAAACAAAATAGTATTTCAAATACCCAAATCGTTTCCCCACCCCCCCAAAAAGATTACAGCATTATTATGGGTTGAGTTTTTTTTCCCGTTCTTTGATCTTTAATGCTAAATGACAGTGTAGTGGGCATAGTGGAGAAAAATAATTAGAAGAGAGGAGCAAAGCAAAGCATGGCAGGCAATACGTTAAAACCTACCTGACCTCCAGGTGGCTCAGGGTGGCTTCCATTCCCCATCTGACCTCTCTGTCCTGGGTCTCCTCCATGGCCAGAGTGAGCAACACCGGAAATTGGAGGAACAGCACCTCTTATTCCGCTTGGGGAGTCTGCATCCTGCGGACATGAATATTGAATTCTCCCAATTTTGTTAGCCCTTGCTGTCTCCTCCCCTTCCTCAGCCCTCGGGCTCCTCCTCCCATTCCTCAGCCCTCGGGCTCCTCCTCCTCCTTTTTCCTTTCTTCTCCCCGCCACCTCCCATCAGTCTGAAGAAGGGTTTCAGCCCGAAACGTTGCCTATTTCCTTTGCTCCTGCACCCGCTGAGTTTCTCCAGCATTTTTGCGTACCCAGGCAAAACGTTAATACAGGTGAGGGTTTTTTTTTTGATAGGCAGATGGTAGACTAATGCTAGAGATTAAAAAAGACAGAAGGTGTGAGACAAAAGGATTGAATAGTTGCAAATTGTGAAGCTAGATGAAGGAACGCAGGTGGAGGGGAGATTTTTTGATTAGTAGGTCTGGATGTTACAATCCCTAAGGTTTTTCACTACAATAGACATTTGGTATTCTTGGGGATGACCACGAGGTGATTTTGCTACCAATCAGTTGTGTACCTCAACGTCACTGGGTGTTCGGCCTTTGTATCACAAAACAGCCTCAGTCGAGGCAGGCCCACCGCAGGGTGATCAGACCTGGTGTGTGTCTTATGGTTCTCTAGATGGTCACGTGGCAGTCCAGACAGCATCTTTTCTCTTCAGCCACAGCCAGTGACTGCTCCATTCGGCTTTTTTCCTTCCATCTTCCTCTCTGCCGCTGACTGTGGCTGGTTGGGCTCTGGACTAGTGTCTGTTGGTGGGACAGTCCTTCGCCTGGGGTGCTGATACCCTGTGGACTGTGGTGGTTATCCTGCCACTGGACTTCAATCGACTGATTTGGCCTCCCTCTTAGAAAGTATTGGTCAATGCGAGACCCCTCACCAAGCTCTCTCAAGCACTTGTCCCTGCCCTGGTGGATCTTGAAACCCTTCTAAAGGGAAGAAATAGGGCTGAGTCCAAGTTAGACACAAGGGAGACGGGAGGGAGAAAAGGGTTTGGAGGAAGAAGCGAGAAGAGAAGGGTTTGTCTAGTTACCTACAATTGGAGATTTCAAAGTTCATACCATTGGGTTGTAAGCTACCCAAGTAGAATATGAGGTGTTGTCCTCCAGTTTGTGTGTGGCTTACTCCGGCATCAGAAGAGATCCAGGGCAGAATGGTCATTATGAAAATGGGAAGATAAATTTGGATTTGATGATGTACAGGAGGCCATATCGGAAACACTGGATACAGTAAATTAGTTTTTAGTTCAATTTAGAGACACAGCACAGAAACAGGCCCTTCGGCCCATCGAGTCCGTACCGACCAGCGATCCCTGTACACTAACAGTATCCTACACACACGAGAGACAATTTACAATTTATACCATCAATCTGGAACTCTCTGCCACAGAGGGTAGTTGAGGCCAGTTCATTGGCTATGTTTAAGAGGGAGTTAGATGTGGCCCTTGTGGCTAAGGGGATCAGGGGGTATGGAGAGAAGGTAGGTACGGGATACTGAGTTGGATGATCAGCCATGATCATATTGAATGGCGGTGCAGGCTCGAAGGGCCGAATGGCCTACTCCTGCACCTAATTTCTATGTTTCTATGTTTCTAATCAACCTACAAACCTGTATGTCTTTGAAGTGTGTGAGAAAGCCGAAGATCGCGGAGAAAAACCACATGGTGACAGGGAAAACGTACAAACTCCGTACAGACAGCACCCGTAGTCGGGATCGAACCCAGGTCGATGGCACTTTAAGCGCTCTAATGCCTCTGTCCCACTTAGGAAACCTGAACGGAAACCTCTGGAGACTTTGCGCCCAACCAAGGTTTCCGTGCGGTTCCCGGAGGTTGCAGGTGGTTGCCGGAGGTTGCAGGTAGTGGAAGCCGGTAGGGAGACTGACAAAAACTTCCGGGAACCACATGGAAATCATGGGTGGGGCGCAAAGTCTCCAGAGGTTTCCGTTCAGGTTTCCTAAGTGGGACAGGGGCATAAGGTAACAACTCTGCCATTGCGCCACCGTGCTGCCCTTTAGATAAAGTTAGAAGGGGTGCATGTGGACCTCTGTGTTGACTGGAAAGACTGTTGGAGTCCTTGGATGGAGATGAGGGAGGAGGCTCAGGGGCAAGTGTTACATCTACTGGGTGCAAACAAAAGTACCAGAGGAGGAGGTGCTTTGGGTGGAACCGCCGAGTGAACCAAGGAGCTGCGGAAGGTGGTGAGGGGTGGGAAGGGTCAGATGTGACTGGTGGTGGGATCTCATTAGTGGTGAAGGAAATGTCAGAGGATGCTGTGTTGCATGCGGAGGCTGGTGGGGTGAATGGTGAGGACCAGGGGAATTCTATCCTTCTTCTGTCTGACGGGAGGGGGAGTGAGAGCAAATCTAGGGGACACAGAGGTGATGTGCGAGGGACCCATCCTTGACAGCAGGGGGATACCACATTTACTAGAGGCCAAGGATATCTTGGCTGTTCTGGAAAGGAAAGACTCATCTTTCTAGCAGATGTGGCGGGCACAGAGAAATTGAAAGTACAGGATGGCAAGAGGCAGGGTGGGAGGAAGTGAAGTCCAGGTAGCGGTAAGAGGCACTCAGCGGGTCAGGTAGCATCTCCCAGAAGCATGGACAGGGGTTGGGGCCCTTTAGACTGATTGTGAGTAGGGTGCGGGGTTGGGTGGGGGTGGAGAGCAGGATTAGAGGCAAGATGAAGCCTGGTCAGTAATAGGTAGATACAGGTGTGGAGGGAGGGCTGTTGATAGGCAGATGGTAGACAAAGGCCAGATTCTTTTTTCTGCTATTTTAGTAATAGCATTGTTTTAAAACACCTTGATTTTAACATCCAGTATCAGATGATTGGCTCTTTTACAGTGGGAATAATAAGGTAGTAATAAAAGTGGTCATGAGCATGTCCCCGGAAGCTCACAATGTCATTGCACAACATCAATTAATGCACGCCCTTCTACTGACACATGTATACAGGCCCAGCAATGGGAGCTTGTCAAGGGAGTAGGCACCATACAGAAGATACTAAAGGGCCTGTCCCACTATTCGAGTTTACCCAAGAGCAATCCCGAGCTTAAAAAAACCAAACTCGTGGTAAGTACGTAAAATGTACGTAGCGGGTACGTCGGAGCTCGGGACGTCTCTTAGCAGCTCGTAACGCTAACGGCAGGTAAGCTTGTGAAGTTTTTTCAACATGTTGGAAAATGTCCACGAGAGCCACGAGTACCTACGAGAGGCTATTACCGTAATTCTCCGAGTTCGAATCAGGGGAAACTCGGGAGAACTCTTGAATTACCTCGTACAGGGCCCTTAAGTGATTAAGTGACAAGAGGCTGTGTGTGTATATGCATGTGTATGTGTGCATGTGTGTGCGCGTACGTGCATGCACACGAGCATGTGTGATGTATGGTGTGTGTGGTGTGTGTGTGAAATGTATGTTGTGCGTGTTGCTGTGTGTGTGTGTGTGGACATGCATGTCTGTGTGTGTGTGCATGTGTGTGTATGTGTGCGCATGCGTGCATGCACCTGTGATGTATGGCATGTGTGTGGTGTGTGTGAGATGTACGTTGTGTGTGGATATATCTTTGTGTGCATGTGTCTGTGTGTTTGGGTATTGGCACAAAGACCAGTGGTGGGGGAGTAATTGTCATAGATGCTTGTATTTAGTATTTCTATTGCTGATCTACAACACTTTAAAAAAGATGCAGATCTGATGTTGTGGATGGAAGCCAGCCATCCACTCCGACATCACCAACTGCTGCAGGTCAACAATATTTCTCAAGGGGGCAATATTGAAAGATTGTGCTCCCTCATTGTGTTTCAACCTAAATCTTCATAATACTGTACCTCCACCTTCTTGTTATAGTTTTGCTCCACAATATTTTGTCTTATATTTGCACAGAAGCTATTTTGTTTGTCATCACTTAGTATTTTGTACTGTCCCTCAATTATATTACCAACCTATCTTTCTGCACTGATGTAGCCCTGTAGAGTCTTGCCGTATCTACTTATAAAACGCTATAATCACACCCTTTCCGCTGCTTTATCTATCATTAATGATTCGTTCTGCAGTATAATATCTTGTCGTTATTGCACGGGCCGGCAAATTGATCTCTTAAGTAACGTTAGGATCTTAGAGTGCATCTTCACTACAACTGCTGTTTCTAACCCGAAGCTATAGCCAGGGTTCACTTAGCCTTTGCCCGAGTCATGTCCTGCTGGAGATTTAAATACTGCTTTGGCACTGAGCTGTGTGGATGTTCAGGCGTAAATTGATGCAGAGATCTCTCCCAAGAAATTTAGTGGGGAGAACTAGTGAGCTGTAAATAAAAGTGATTAGCTGGGGGTGAAATCACAGAATGCCTATATGGGGAATGCATCACCAGGCTTGTACTACAGATACTGTTCTTCTTTGGATTCACATACACTGTGTATTTCAGCATTAGGCAACCCACTCTGTTGGCTCTGCATTATACCACAGTCAGATCAAGCCCTCACTTCTGAGTTACAACGCAAGATTACTGTCAGTACAACCCCCAGTCTTAGAATAAAGGAGAGGCCATTTAAGACCGAGGTGAGAAAAAACTTTTTCACCCAGAGAGTTGTGAATTTGTGGAATTCCCTGCCACAGAGGGCAGTGGAGGCCAAATCACTGGATGGATTTAAGAGAGAGTTAAATAGAGCTCTAGGGGCTGGTGGAATCAAGGGATATGGGGAGAAGGCAGGCACGGGTTATTGATTGGGGATGATCAGCCATGATCACTATGAATGACGGTGCTGGCTCGAAGGGCCAAATGGCCTCCTCCTGCACCTATTTTCTATGTTTCTATGTTAAACCCAATATTAACATATGCTGAATTAAGTAAATGCCTAACTTTGATTTTGCCGTTATTAATAATGGCATAACACTTAAGAAACACTGACCGCCATAAACATAACTCACCATTAAATAATAAAAACAACTTTTATTAACCAATGTTGATTAAAAGATCAATTAAGTTCAATTTAAAGGGACAGATATAATTCAAATGGGACAGGCAGAAATTTCATGTAGTACAATAAATGTATTTTTTTAGCAAAGTGGAATTAATATTTAACACCTCTGCCAACTTAAACAAATACGTATTTCATTGTTTTTGTTTGATTTTAAATCTGTTGGTCTTCTCAAAACCTCATTGACCCTCAGTTTAATATATGTATGAAATATTTGAATGAGCAATATTTGCAAAGCAGACATTTTAATCATAATACATACCACACAACGGGCACTGCAAGACAAAGCATTGCATTTTCACACATTGTGATGTTTTACAGCAAATTAATTAGAACCAAACAGGACATCTTTTATGTGCATCAAATGGGAAAAAATCAAGCACAGAGAATAAAAGAGTGTAACAAGTGCCAGAACATTCCAGAAGTTGGTGTGGGAGGATTTCTTCATGTGAGTTATAATGCTGTAACACTTCAAGGTTTTGTGACAATTCCTTTCATTTGTGGCTACCACACTATAACATCTTGACAATGGTACATATTTTGCACAAAAGAGCTGCACATTTATTTAGAATTTAGAATTTCCCTTCACACTGAATATAGTAATTGATGAGTAGGTGAAGAAAAGTATTTATTTTCATAAGCTATAGTTTGGGTAACAGGAGACATGGGTGTGAGATGGAAGGAAAAATAAAAGCAAAGATAGGAGAAATATATTGGTGCAGCAAGATGAATATTTATAATGCACTCCCTGTTGAAGTATTGCCTATACATTAAATAGTGGCATCCACATCTCTCATGCGTTCACAACAACTCCTCTTTGATTCTTTTCCCAGTTAATTACAATCATTTACAGTACGCATTCGTTTGTCTTTGGGACGTGGAAGGAAACCCGAGCGTGCAGACGTAACTCACAACATCACAGAGAGAAAGAGTAAACCGTGCTGGCAGCACCGGAGCTCAGGATTGAACCTGGGTCGTTCCAGCAACATGGCAGTTGCATTGATGGTTGTGTCATGGCCCTGTCAACCTGTCTCCCCTGACAGGACTCAATGCAGTGATGTTTCCCATCACTGGGGCATGGGGGAGGTGGAAGGTATAGAAGGCCAAGCTGCTGAGTATGTTGAAGAAGAAAATAAGATTTCTACACACAAAAAGCAGCAAGGGGTATGGATAGAAATAAATGATGATCACATTAAATGACAGAGCAGTCTCAAAGCAGATCTATTCCTGCTCTTATATTAGTAATCCCTGCACTCACTCTCTCTCCATCCCTCCCCCACCCAAGTCACACCAAGTTCTCGTTCACACCTAGCAAACAGCTAACAATGACCTGTTCTCTTTATCATTGTTACTTTTTTGCATATCTTTCATACATTTGTTCTATCTCTCTCTATATCACCATCTATATCTCTCGTTTCCCTTTCCCCTGACGAGTCTACACCCGAAAGCCCACCCATTCCTTCTCTCTAGAATGCTGCCTGTTCCGCTAAGTTACTCCAGCATGTTGTGTCTACCTTTGGTGTAAACCAGCATCTGCAGTTCCTTCCTGCAACTTAATTTTGAATGAGGTTGCTAGGTAACATGTAAGACATCACATTACAATTCCATTCTTCCTGTTCTTGCAATGGATTTCTCCTATAACTAGTCGAGCAACAAGAATAGGGAAATATAATGTGCCAGACATTGCATTGTAAAGTTTACCTTTGGTTAGACTTTGGAACAATTGCATGTCACGGTACATTACACACTATTGACAGGTATGGACCATGCTAGCCTCAAATGAAGGTCATTATTGTCTTCAAAAGGTGCCCATAAATTCTTAGTTTGGTGAAAGTAAAGTGTTCAGCTGATGGAAGAATCGATTTTGTTTAGGAAGCTCATCAACAGAGCTTTTCAAACTCCTCTCTGCTGACAGCCGATTGCAATGTCCAATATACTGTAGCTCAGCAATGAATGTTTTGTGCTTCTTCAATGGTTGTGAGATTGGGAAAAAGAACACAGCAAGGAGAATAAAAAGGTACTGTTGTAGATCTTTGTGTTGGCCACGTGCATTAGCTACTCGCTTGAAAACAGTCACAAAAAACACGCAGGGAAGATTGGAACTGTCATTACATAAAAGCCTGATTAATTAAGGCTTATCTTTGCTTTTATGTTGGTTTGCTGTATCCCTTGATTAATAACAGACAAGTAATAGGGGTGTAATCAAAATGGATTAGGTGGAAAATTGCTAAAGCGAGGAATTAGATAACATGTGTGCTGGGGAACATTTCCCGACCTTGAACTGATTGGAGTCTGTTTAAGCATTGAAACACCACTACATTTATCAAAGTGATCTATCTGGCACAATCTATGCCTCTTGGAGTCTCTCTCAGCACACACTGCAATGTCTTTCCAATTGAATTTTCTAATGTAAAATACAGCTCCTCATCAATACAGAATTATGTACATGCTGAGAAATATGGACAAAGATCCTTCATTTTGTTCCACACACGAACAGTTCCCAATATTTGTAAGGATTTAATTGATTCAAGACATTGCAGAATTTCAAAACCAAATTACAAATTATGAATTCAGTTCAAACATGATCTGACAGGTTGCAAACCCTATCCAAAATATCTCAACTAAATCTGGCAAAAGATAGGTTACTCTAGAATTAGTATTCGGCTTCTTTTCAATGTATTTGATCATCAACTGTAAGAAATTTAGTGTTTTGCTTTTACAGTCAGCGCCATATCATATTTCAGTTTTTTTTACATTTATTTACTTGAATTTAGTTTAGTTTAGTTTAAAGAAACAGCATGGAAACAGGCCCCAACAGCCCAACATTTCCGCACCGACTAGCAATTCCCACCTAACCTACCCATATTAGGGACAATTTACAATTATACCAACCCAATTAATCTGCAGGCCTGTACATCTTTGGATTTTGGGAAGAAACCGGAGAACCCGGAGAAAACCCATACAGTTCACGGGGAGAATGTACAAACTCTGTGCAAATAGCATCTGTGGTCAGGATCGAACCCAGGTCTCTCGTGCTATAAGGCAGTAGCTCTGCCGCTGCGCCACCGTGCCTCAGAACTAAAAATGTGCCATGTTTATATCTAACCCATATGTTTCAAACCTCATCCCTTCCATGAGTACATTGCCTTGCAAATTTTAATGAAATACTTTTGAATTGGCTATAAGCTGGAATGCAACTGAACATGCTCCGACCTGCCTCAAACAGGGTTAAAGAGTATCACAATCGTTATTTAACACAGAACCAAAACAGCTATTTTCTTCAAAGAATTACAATGGTGTTAAACAACATGAAAAGCTCTTTAGGACATTTCATAAATGATGTCATAAGGTTATGAGTAATAGGAGTAGAATTAGGTCTTTCAACCCATCAAGTCTACTCTGCCATTCAATCATGGCTGATTATCTCACCCTCCTTACCCCATTCTCCTGCCTTCTCTCCATACCCTCTGACATCTGTACTAATCAAAATTCTATCTATCTAATCAATATTAAAAATTATGCCGTTAAATATTTGAAATAAATTTCCATCAGCTGTTATGCAAAATTTAAAATATAAGCTTTTGCTATTAACCTGTTTAGTATTGGACAATGTGTGGGAAGGAACTGCAGATTATAACGAAGATAGGCACAAAATGCTGGAGTAACTCAGTGAGTGACGTTTTGTGGCGAAATTGAGAGCGAGGGGAGAGGGAGACAGAGATATGGAAGGGTAAGGTGTGAAAATGAGAGATCAAAGGAACTGGAGAATAGATCATTGTTAGCTCGGGGAAGGTGCTAACAAGGCAGACAAAGATATATAATCAGGAGGATAGTCAGATTTGTCGGAGAATGAGGAAGGGGGAGGGATGGAGAGTGATGGAAAGGAACAGGAATACTTTATTGTCACATGTCACGAGGCACAATGAAATTATTTGCTTGCATACCCAATGAATACAAGCAAAGCTTACTTGAAGTTAGAGAAGTCAATATTTATACTGGGGTCTGAACGGGGTCTGAAGTAGGGTTTTGGCCCGAAACGTCGCCTATTTTCTTCGCTCCATAGATGCTGCTGCACCCGCTGAGTTTCTCCAGCAATTTTGTGTACCTTCAATATTCATACTGCTAGGTTGTAAGTTGCTGAAGCGAAATATGAGGTGCTGTTCCTTTAATTTGCGTTGGGCCTTTCTCTTGGTAAAAAGGAATTACCTTGGTAAAGAAGCTTGATGAAGGTTTGAAGAGAATCCAAACAGGAGGTAGTGGGAGAAGACATTGTCCCACTTTGCCCAGAGTTGCCGGCCGATGTCTGGGCCAGAGTATGTGGGGGAATTGAATGTTTGTCCCATGGAAAAAAATGGCTTACTTTACAAGTAAGTCTGAAGAAGGGTCTAGACCCGAAATATTGCCTATTTCCTTTGCTCCATAGAGGCTGCCTCACCTGCTGAGTTTCTCCAGCATTTTTGTTTATCTCACCTTACTTTACAAAGCTCTCCCAGTAGCCTGAGAGATAGCGTAATATTTAAGTCGCTGGACTAATATTGAAAGGTTATGTTCAAATTTATTGTTACATGCACCATTCGGTACAGTGATATTTGAGTTACCATACAGCCATATGAATAAAAAGAACACATACACGATAGAATTTAACATAAACATCCACCACAGCAGAATCAATATTTCCCACTGTGATGGAAGGCAATAAAGCTCAGTCATCTTCTTTGTTCATCTGTGATCGGGGACTTTGAACCCTCTGCAGTCAAGGCTATGGACGGCTACGGATGGCTTTAACATTTGTGATGTTAAAGCCAGCACCGCACCCGTGGCATGAAGCTACGCAGACCACAGCTCCACGATGTTAAAGTCAGCAGGCCCCACGATCGGAGCTCCAACACTGGGTTGCGGAAGGGTTCCATTCCCGAGGACTGTTTCCAACCCAAACTTCAAGTTGGAAAAGAACAAAACCAGTGTGTGAGAGAGGGTCAAGAAAAACGCCGTGACGGGAAAGGGACCTGTGACGGCCAGCTTCAATGACTCAGTGAGTGAGCCAGTGAGTCTGCTCAATGCATCATGCTGCTCTGCTCAACTCCATCCAGCTCCCAGAGGTTGCAGGGGAGGTGGGGAGGGGAGGGGTGAGGTATGGAAGGGATGGGGGGTGGGGCAGAGAGAAGGCACACAGGTGGCAGAAGATACTTCCAACCGGGCATCAGACAGTAAATCCATCCCCATCCATCCAGCCAGTCTGCCATAAGCTCTTCTAAATGTATGGAGTGTCCATAAATAGTAAGATTAAACGAGAACTTACCAGTTTGAAGTTTGATCTTTATTTTATGAGGAGTAACGTTGAGGGATTACGTGAAGACCCCGTCAAGGACCCATGCGTGTCAATCTTCAAAGCAGCGGTGTGAAATCACAGATAACAGTAAATGAACTGAACATAGTAAGATTAGAGAAATAGGGTACCAGTTGAACTTTATGATCGAGGGTGGGCATGGAGGACACGTATTCCCTCAACGTTACTCATAAAATAAAGATCAAACTTCAAACTGATAAGTTCTCATTTAATCTTACTAATTTACTTCAGAGTCACGTGAGTGACTACGTGAAGATTTTAAAGCTCTGTGATTTCATGCCGTGGAAACGAGTCCAGGCGTCATACACAGCATCAATGGGCCAATGATGAGTGAACATTAATATAGCATTCAGACATGACATAGATATAGACATGTTGATGCTATTAATGAACAATAGTGGGAATCGTAACCTCCCTCAACCTGGAGGAAGTATGAACCACACCTAACATAGAGTTGGCAAATACCCCCGATCTGGCAATGGGTTTATTCTGAATATTTGGACAGATCAATAGTTTGACCATCCTGCAGCCGCTAGGATGTGGTCCATAAGCCTGCTGCTGAGGTATAGCGGTCCTGGTAGAGTGAGACTCAATTTCAATGTACACTCCTGTATATGCCAGACCCATTTAACCCTCTGGAGAAGGTTCGTAGTGATTCCTTCTAACAAGGTTTTATGTAACTAACAATATTGATAGTCAGAGTCTATGAGGCTCTTAGGGACCTTGCCATACTGGCTTAGATGCGTGATCACACGCAACCCAAGGTCCATGGGATATGCAATATCTAGTTTGGTCTGTGTCCCTGTCTACTCTGCTTGATTAATCATAAACAAAACATGTTATTATAGTTCACAGATATGATCATTCTATCCAGTGTAGCAATGACTGGACCTGTAGCGCTGTACTCAATGCTATGGCATAACCACTAGTACGTGACTTTGACCAAGGACAGGGATGTTGTTGGTGCCTATCGACAAAGTGACGTAGCACAATGTTAACAACCCATATCTCTGCGTCCCTAGGCCTAGGAGGTTTTTAGTTGACGATACCCTTCATAATCTAGATGTCAGAGGGTGAGACCGCAAAGAGTGGTTTATATTCTCCACAGCCAAATGATGAGGAGGTACTTCAGGCACAGTAAACGGAATTTTAACTTGATGTTATAATCCCATAAAACTGAATTTCAATGTGTCAGTCATCCGTGCCGAGTTAAACGTAAAGAAGAATAAACAATACTTCCCATCTCCCATGCGGTTTGCTGCTATTTGGTGCTATCCCTGCAATCTGCAGTGAGCAGTCCTAATGCTTATGGATAAACAACCCGAGCCGCAGGAAACGGTCTCTCAGAGTCTGTAAGTCTATGGATTGATCATATCATGCCGAGGATGGTTTCAACATCACAACTGAACCAGCATCTTTTATCCGGAAATAACCATGTAAGGTTTTATGTTAATTCCCCACATCAGCGGGAATCATGGGCACTATGAAACCCGGAAGCGGGAATCTTGCTGAATTTTGCAAGAACCCGTCTATTGAGGCCAAATGGAGGAAGACATAAAGAACATTCCTCCCTGTGTAGCGAAAGTGCACCCTTCGCCACTAATATGCCGTATTTTTTGCAACTGTTGATTGAACTTGGATGCAAGCATCTCAATCGTTAGTGTTCCATCGATCCACAATGTTATTAAATGCTTTGTGATCACACATTCATTCTGTGTTGTCATTGATTTTGCATGATAATACACCAGTGCTAAATGCGGTTAGGTAAAACTATCACCGGATACTTTGATTTGATTGTACCTTTGTGATTAACATATACCACCACCAAAGTGTTGGACTTGTGCATGCAGGTTATGCATATCCCCATGCCCTTTAATGCACAGAATGCACCTGGTGTCCATTGGCAGTTGATACCATAATTGAACACTTGATAACTCATGCTAATCCCATCTGCCTCCGTAACTAGAGATGGTATTAGTAGATTTCCCATGTTTCGGCAATAGCATCAGTTTGGAAATGACTGAAGATTTACAGATGAGAGGTTTTTAGTGGAGCAACACTGAATACTGTTTGTCCATCATTGTGACTTTGTTAGTTTCAGCTGAGAATAGCAGAGGTCTAATCTATTGTTTCAGAGCTGATCCCAGACAAATAAATGGTTTGATTGTATCCCAATAATCAATAGTTTCAGTTGGTATCAACTTAATTTGAAATTAACTGGACGGGTGAGAAACTCAATTTCTCAAATATAGCTATGTGGCTGATAAGGCTAATTTAGTGAAATACAGTATGTTCAATATCATCCAGATTGGCCAAGTCACTTATTTGTTAGCTCTGTGCAGTCGAAGCACTGATTGTAGTGATTTTGTAATAATCTGGAAACTGAAGTTAGCCCATTTTGCAACGCTCCTGAGTGTATCATTGCCTCATCCAGTTAAATTTCAAATATCTTCTGTGAAAGGAAATGATCACATGGAAGTTATTCAGAAATGTCTATACTGCACATGCGGGTTGAGGCTGTTGACATTGAGCAGTCCACATCCCATATTGTGAGCCTGCCTTGAAAGGCAAACTCCACCATACCTGTTGTGCAATATAAACTAATCTTATGTTATCCCAAACCAGTGTAAATATTCAAACCAGTTTCAATATTACCAACTTGTATCCGTGATGGGAGACGTCATCGATGTAGCTCCATTCCTTTATCCGGAAGGGAGGACTTATGCAACCGGACCCAGGAGCTGCCTCAACCATGTGTGCTTGATTTTTCTCTTCTGCTCCTGGAAGTAGAAGAGATTGAGTACGGGGTTGGCGCATCTTCCAGGAAGGCCGTTCTGGGCTATGGCTTAAAAAATATCTTTGTTCTGGTTGTATGGCCTTTAAGCTTTCACCAGCTTCAGTGCATCGTGGTTTGCCGATGGGTGCGTAGGGGTGCTGCAGCCGGCGATGTGAGGTCTTGTGTGATGATGTGACCTTCCTGAGCCCGATGGCCCTCGTCGAGCTCCTGCTGCTGGTAATGTTAGTCCTGCACCCCCTGCACACTTGCGGTATCTTCAGCCAAACCCCTGTCTTCAGAGTCAGCCCAGAAGTGATTCCTAATGCTCCCCTATGTCGAGGGAGATGCATTATGCAGCCCTCAATAAGGTGCTGCCTTGGGCATCCTAGGACCCCATGGTGACGAGACTCCATATACCGGAGCATGTCCCATTGGAGCTTCTGCTCCATCAACCGCTCCATGTGGGATATGCGATCACAGTGCTCCCGCCGGCGGTGAGTCTTCACAGCCCAACTTGTCCGAGTCTTTGGGCCTGTCCGACTGTGCTTGGCCTTCCCATCAGTCTGAGGTGTCGATTCCGACTGTGCAGTTGCCAGGTCGGAGACTGATGATCGATTAGCGGTCCAGGTGTAGCCAACCGCTGCTGACTGCCAGCACTCCAGCGGTCCTCCGCAGTCAGTCTCCATTTGGAATTAGTCCATGGTTCCTTTCCTGTAACACATCCTCACAGAAATGGAACTAAACAACCTGAGAGTAAAGGATTTACCTGCAGGTCCTGTTTTAAACCTTCTGCTGCAGGGGCAACGCTCCACCCCCCTTCGAGCTTGTTCTCAAGGTCATTGTATGTAGCCGGGGTTCCCTAGTAATCGGGCCTCCCCTCCCATCAAGTCTGACTTTTGGCAGGAGAATCGAGTTCACCCTGCCAGCCGTACGCAATGCGTTAGACGATATGCCACACATGCGTCCTGGCGGGTTCTTCACGTAGTCACTCACGTGATTCTGAAGTAAAATCAGCCATTCATAACCCAGGGAGGACCTGTATTGATTGAAAAGCATGAGGTCATGTCCCAGTATCCCAGAATGGAAATTAATTCTGGACTAAAAGGCTATTATCAACACTGGTAAACATAGGTGAACCATCTTGCCCTAAAGCCACATTGCTTAATTTCCTTCATTCAGGAATGAAATCTGCCATCCATGTTCAGTCTATCTTTTCAGTCTCCAGTCTAGAGTTTGAGTCTAGAGTCTAGAGCTTATAGTTCAGTCTAGAGTCTAGAGCTTTTCACTCATCAGTCTAGAGTTTGACGTGAGGTCAAATTCTGCTGGAACTCTTATCCAACCTCTGAAATGGCCTCAGAAGTTCATCAGCTTTGGGGTGGATTAGGAATGGGTGAGAAATACTGGCTCCATTAGCAACACTCAAGTCAAGTGAATGCTCACTAACAAAGGCAATGGTCTTCCTTTGCCAGAGTCAACTCGGAGGTTGGTTTAGTTCAGTTTAGAGATACAGCACAGAAACAGGCCCTTTGGCCCACCCAGTCTGCGCTGACTAACAATCCCCGCACATTAACACTACCCTACACACACGGGACAATTTGCACATACACCAAAGCTAATTAACCTACATACCTGTACGTTTTTGGAGCGTGGGAACAAACCGAAGTTCTCTGAGAAAACCCACGCGGTCACAGGGAGAACGTACAAACTCCGTACAGACAGCACCCGTAGTTGGGATCGAACCCAGGACTCCGACGCTGCCAGCACTGGAAGGCAGCAACTCTGCCACTGCACACCGTGGTCCCAAGACCATTCAAAGCTAAGCTGGTCAAACTGGTCTGAGGACAAAGGCTAATTTCTATAAACTAACACCAGCTTCAGCCACTCATTTAACTCATGGTTTCAATTGCTGTCAGATATTGAAAGCTACAGTTTTGAAATGTTAATGCATGCAGAACGATTTACTGTAAACTAGACTTGTATAATTTTTCTGATTGCTGAAGCATTACAAGGAAACGTTTTCATGGAGATGCACAGTTAGACGCTCAAACAGAGCTCATTATTCATGCTTCAGTGCGCTTGGCATGTGAAGCACAGCAGCGGGAAACATGCAGGTTAAAAATCTATTCAGATATTGTCAAAGAATCTGCTCAAACATGAAAGAATTCCTCTGGCATAAATCACAGCAAAGGGTGAAACACAAGAAAGTTTTATCCAAAGTCCTGCCACTGACCAATCCGTGAAGGAAATACACTGTGAAAATGTCATTTTAATCTTTTGTGAAGATATTCTCCACTGATTTTCTGTAAGGTGTTGCCAAAAGCCCGATGTAATTGCTCAACCATCACCAAGTTCCCGGTAATGGGCCTGTCTCACTTACGTGACTTTTTAGGCGACTGCCGGCACCCGCCATAGGTCGTTGCAGGTCGTCGTAAATTTTCAACATGTTGAAAATCCAGCGGCGACCAGAAAGATGCTACGGCTCTTTGGGCGACTGAGGAGACGACTCACGACCATACAGGCGACATGTCGCAGGGTGAAGCCTGTATGGTCGTGAGTAGACGCCCAAAGAGTCGTACCTTGTTCTGGATTTTCGCCACGTTGAACATTTTCGGCGACCTGCGACGACTTATGACGGGTGCCGGCAGTCGCCAAAAAGGTTGCGTAAGTGGGACAGGCCCTTTACCCACCACAATTCCCAAGCTGCCATAAAACCTACAGATAACGAGGGCGGTCATGGTGGCGCAACGGTAAAGTTGCTGCCTTAAGCCCCTGTCCCACTTAGGAGACCTAAACAGCAACCTCTGGTGACCTTGCCCGCCACCCAAATAAAAATCAAGGTTGAGGTGACCTGCAACCTCCTACCACCTCCCATGCATATATGTTGAACACCTTCCTCAACTATGAAGAAAACCGGCTTCGACTGGACCTGCGACTAAAAAATGATCTATTTTAAAAATGGCAACTTATTTTTAGTTGAGGCCAGTTTTAATCATGATGAAAAAATATCAGCAACCTAGATGAAGCCTCGACCATGCGGAAACCACTTTCGACCATTAGGGAGAGTGACCAAAACCTCCGGTGACCTCATGGAAACCTTGGGTGGCGGGCAAGGTCACCAGATGTTGCTGTTTTCGTCTCCTAAGTGGGACAGGGGCTTTACAGCGCTTACAGCGCCAGAGACCCAGGTTCGATCCCGCCTACGGGTGCTGTCTGTACGGAGTTTGTACATTCTCCCCGTGACCTGCGTGGGTTTTCTCCGAGATCTTCAGTTTCCTTCCACACTCCAAAGATGTACAGGTTTGTTGGTTAATTGGCTTGGTGTATGTGTAATTTATCCCTAGTGTGTGTAGGATAGTGTTAATGTGCGGGGATCGCTGGTCAGCGCAGACCTGTTTCTGCGCTGTAATTCTAATACTAAACAAAAAAAAAATGAACCCTTGGTATTGCTTTGATCCTGCACTAAACACTCACTCGTACTCTTGACCAAGACCTAAGAAGCCCCAAGCTACACCAGGGAGGAAGTGAAAGAGAGTTCCCAACAATGAATGAGTAAATAATGAGAAAATAATGAATCCAGAAATGAGTAGATTAACTGATGGTGAGCGTTTATCGGCACTGGGCCTATACTCGCTGGAGTTTAGAAGAATGATGGGGAACCTCATTGAAATGCACAGAATAGTGAAAGGCACGGATTGAGTGGATGTGGAGAGGATGTTTCCACCAGTGGCAGAGTCTAGGACTAGAGGTCACAGCCTCAGAATTAAAGGATGTTCTTTTAGGAAGGGGATGATGGGAAATTTTATTTAGTCAGATGGTAATGAGTGTGGATTTTTTTGCCACAGAGGCTGTGGAGCCTAAGTCAGTGGATGTTTTTAAGGCAGAGACATAGATTTTTGATTATTATGGGTGTCAGAGGTTATGGGGAGATGGCAGGAGAATGTAGTTAAGAGGAAGAGAATGATCTGCCGTGATTGAATGGCAGAGTAGACTTGATGGGCCGAATGGCCTAATTCTACTCCTATCATGTGATCTTATGACCTTATAACTTTCAGTTAACTTTCTAATCTGCGCTGATTGTAGGTGAAGTTTCTCACCACCAGAGTAGAACTGAAACAAGACAGTTCCGGTATTGAATAGTTTAGTGTAAGCTTGTTCCTGATGCAGATAATAAACAAGTCCCAAGATCTGCTTCTTAGCTAAGGCTACGTCTTTGCTTGTTAGATCATCATTATTGACCTTAACTTATACGCTGTTGCTGTCTCCAACTGACGGGATTTATTAATCAAATCCAAACATGAAAATGAGACCCCAGCTCAAGGAATTAAATAGATTTTGGCACAGTTTCAATATTTGAATAAATGAAAAAGTAAATAAAATTTCTTTCTGTTGTTTGAACTAATCAGTGCTTCTGCATGTACGGAGTTCATCACACCTAGCACAACTGTCTGGTTCTCATTCTTCTTCCTCGTGTCCGGCCATCCTCTATATCACGTCTTTCCGGTCGGTCAGTGACGGTTGATGGTCGGTGGTTGCAGAATTGGCTACTTCAGTCAGTCACTGTGGTACCGTTTCTGTCAACAGCATTGCCTGGGATGCACTATGTGGAGGCTCCTGCTAGCATCCCTGGTTCTCATTGCCCCATTTACAACGTCATTTCAACCGTTACACTTTGCTCCAGTGTTAGTCACACTGGACATCATGACTTCACGGAGGGGGGGGGGGGGGGGGGGGGGGGGATCTTATCTATTCTGCTACAATGCAACTAATCAGGGAAGGGAAAATAATTCACCCTATTCCCCCTCTGTTCCCTGTCATATTCCCGCACATCTTGTGCCAAGCAACTAGGTTAGACTTGGATTTATAAAACAAAATGAAAACCCCCTCCTCTTTATGTTTTATGATTACAGTGGTGCATCAAACTACCAGGCGCACAGGAGCAATGAAAGGAGCACTAGTGCAATGTCGCAAGCCGCAAGTGCAAACGGATGCAGCAAGGTCAAGGACAGCAAGCAGCAAAATCACCACCGACAGCACAGGTATGAGTTTATCCTTCAGATTCATTCTTCTCTGTTAATAATACCTTCTCATGCTTCACTACTATCATCATCCCTCTTCTATATCTTAATGCTACACTTAGATCATTCCCAATTCTAAACTTTGGTGATGAAACACATCATAAAGGAAACTTTAAATTGCTGAAGTCCTGTAAATTCTCCAGTTTATATTCTTTGCCTGTTTTCATGTTTTCCATGTGTGACTCTTGTTTTTTTTAATTTGCATTATATTTATTTGCATTTATTTATTTATTTGCATTTTGTTGTTTGATAATTCTCTATTCTTTATGAAGGAAAAATTAAAATAGGAAAAATCTGAAATCACTTATTAAGGAAATGGGAAAAATAATAATAGGATTGGGCAAACCTTGACAGTGTAGATATAGGGAGGATGCTTCTATTGGCTAGATTGTCTAGAATTTGGGACTACAGTCTCTAAACAAAGGGGGTTCATTCAGGCCAGAGATGAGAAGAAACTCTGGAGAGCTGAAACTATTTGAGATTCACTCTCTGAAAGGGTGTTGAGGTTCAGTCATTAATCCAAGAGAGACATTGATAGATCAGGGGTAATGGGGAGACGGAGAAAGGGATTAAGAGGGAAAGATAGATCAGCCATGATTGTATAATGGAGTAGACAAGATGGGCTGAATGGACTAATTCTGATTCCATCAAATGAGTTTATGAACTTATCATTGGATCCAGAGATGCTAAAAAGCCAGCTCCTGCCTCACATTTTCTTACAACATAGATGGACAACTTGACCATTGAAGGATACCAGTCCTCAGAGCAATTCCACCTGAGCCATTCCCCAACATATTGCCATGTAATCTACTCTCTCTCACATGTCTAAACTAGGGGATTGTTTACAAGGAATAATTAAGCTAACTACCACATTTTGCAAGGTGGAAGGAAACTGGATCTCCCGGGGAAAACCCACATGGTCACAGGGAGAGAATGCACACTCCAAATAGATAGCATGTGAGATCAAGATAATATCCGGGCCACTGGAAATGGCAACTCAAATGACCTGCCTCTGAATTGTTATGTTCTTACATCTTTGCAACTTTTGAAATGTCCCTTTAGATTTTTACGTTTTACCTTATCCACAATGGTTTTTGTTGAATAGAAACATACTAAGTTGGTGCAGGAATAGGCCATTCGGCCCTTCGAGCCAGCACCGTCATTCAATATGATCATGGCTGATCATCCAGAATCAGTACCCTGTTCCTGCTGTTTCCCCATATCTCTTGATTCCATTAGCCCTAAGAGCTATATTTAACTCTCTCTTGAATACATGACCTTACTCGCACTGTATTTTTCCATATATTACCTGTACACAATGCCCGTTAAATCGTTTTTTTTGTAATTTCATATATTTTACTCGGCTCTTTTGCACATGTTGACTTTGGCACCATCAACCACTGCCAGATCAGTTCAGTCCGCTGGCTACTTTGCTACATGACATGTTAATGGTCACTGCCACATGGTAATCTGCTTCAAACACCAAGAAACGTCACCCGAACCTGCAAATCCTGTGAGATGATGCCTTCAGGCTAATAATTAGCGGCATGTCATAACCAAAGTACTCTGAGCTGTAAAATATCGCCAATCTCAGAAGTTTTGTGTTTCTACTTTGTACATAATGTTGGACCCCTTTTCAATCTTCATATCTAAGCTTTCAAACGTAAATCAATTCAAAAGGAAAGTCGAAAAGCCCTGTCTCACTGTACGAGTTCATTCAAGAGCTCTCCCGAGTTTAAAAAAATACCCAAACTCGTGGAAGCACATAGAATGCACATAGCGGGTACGTCGGAGCTCAGGGACGTCTATTAACGGCTCGTAACGCTATCGGCAGGTACTCGGGAAATGCGGTAAGTTCGGGAAGACTCGTGAAGATTTTTCAACATGTTGAAAAATGGCCACGAGAGCCCCGAGTACCTGCGAGCGGCAATTACCGTAAATATCCGAGTGCGAATCAGGGCAAACTCGGGAAAACTCTTGAATGAGCTCGTACAGTGGGACAGGCCCATTAATCAGTTGGACACTGCATCTGAGTAACCATCTTAAACAGAATATTAGTTAAATCTTTGTCTCACTTTGTATTTTTGAACCACTGGTTGACTATATCACTACAAAACTATGGCTAGACGCCACGGTGGCGTATCGGTAGAGTTACTGCCTTACAATGTCAGAGCCCTGGGTTCGATCCTGACTATGGCTGCTGTCTGTTTGGAGTCAGTACGTTCTCCCCGTGACCTGCGTGGGTTTTCTCTGAAATCTACGGTTTCAACTTACACTCTAAAGAAGTACAGATGGCTTGGTTAATTGGTTTGGTGTAAATGCAAATTATCCCTAGTGTGTGTAGGGCAGTGTTAGTGTGCAGGGATCGCTGGTCGGTGCGGGGTCGGTGCGGACTCGGTGGGCCGAAGGGCCTGTTTCCGCACTGTATCTCTAAAGTAAACTGAACCAGTTGGGTGCTGGCTGTGAGTGTCAGCTGATTTGTTTGGGGTGCTCCATGCAAACCGGGAACAATTGCAATAAATACCAAATAAATCAGGTAAGCAGGGAGACAATAGGTCCATCAACTAATGTTTAATATCCTGTCATTTTCAGTGCGGGTTTGAAAAAGGCTCATCAGTCCGTATAAATTACAGGCATGATCCACGCTAAAACTAATGGGTAAAATACATTGATACAGAATGATGATGGTTTATTTCGGGATCCTTACTGTAAGGCTATGATCGTCTGCCAGTCAGTGTTTTACTTTAATTTAACAATGCTTTGGCCATGTGCAGTGACAAGGAGATAAAGAATTTAATTAATGATTCCGCTTTCAAGTCTTTGCAACATCAGTGAACCAATTATGGTGATGTTTAACAAAAAGAGACCTCTGTCACCCAGTACTGTGTACTATAGACCCTCATTAGACATGCAGAAGGAAGTTCAGATAGAAGATTTTAATGAGTCAGACAGAATATTAAAGGTCATTCCAATCTGTGATCTTTCAGGTTTTATTAGTTAATACCACTGCTATAATATATTACAATATGATTAGTTGCCAGAGGTGCCTGGAGGAGACAGGACAAAAAAAAGCCATTAAAATTCTCACTGGGAACATCTGTTCACAACAGTGTTCCTTGGAGCTAAGGACGCTGTGCATGTAAAAATATCTTTACTACTTACATACTTCGATCTTTTACACCAAGGGGTCATGTTATTCAGCAAGTCTTGCTGTGACGATGCACAAGTTCCTTCAAATAATGCAAGCATTGGAATAAACATAAACATAAAAGATGTCAGTGAATTAGAGATCAGGTTGGATGTTAATGTTTGCTTTTGCCATCCTGAGAGTAATTTGGTGTAGTTGAGGTGCTGTCCAAGCACATCACATCTGATGGATAATGATAATGGGGAATAACACTCTTGTGTTAGTCGTGAAGGCTTATAGTCCGATCCTTCTTTGACCACAGTCCTGCATGCCTGACTATGCTCAAAAGGAATTAAATCCAAATTATTGCACTAGGAACATTTAAGGAAGCAACCGTTTTGTCCTTCATGTGAGGTTCCATGAAATGCCACAAGGTGGAACAATGGCATCTCAGCCCTGGATTCCAGCAACTGCGAATGTAACAGAGAGAAAAAAAAAGCTGGAGGAACTAAACGGATTAGACAGCATCTCTGGAGACAAAGACATTTCGGGTTGAAACCCTTCTTCAGAGGGGTATGATTTCCTTCCTGTTCTGTGACTAGGTTTAATGCCTTTCTAGTTCTAGTTTAGTTTATTGTCACGTGTACCGAGGTATAGTGAAAAGCTTTTGTTGCATGCTAACCAGTCAGCGGAAAGGCAATACAAGATCACAATCGAGCCATTTACAGTGTGCAGATACATGATAAGGGAATAACGCTTAGTGGGTTGAATTGAAGTGAATTGCAAGGTAAAGCAAGCAAAGACCGATCAAGGATAGTCCGAGGGTCACCAATTATGTCATTCTTCCCATGATATTCAATGGGTGGTCCAGTTATAAAGCCCTGAGATAAGCCATGTGTAGGAAGGAACTGCAGATGCTGGTTTAATCCAAACATAGACACAAAATGCTGGAGTAACTCAGTGGGACAGGCAGCATCTCTGGAGAGCCATTTCAGGTCGAGACCCTTCTTCAGACTGGTTAGGGATGAGGAAAACAACATTCATATCACGGGTTTGTAAGTTGCCCAAGCGAAAAATTAAATTCTAACCTCCAATTTATGGTTAGCCTCACTCTGACAATGGAGGAGACCTAGGACAGAAAGGTTTGTGTGGGAATGGGAATGAGAATTAAAGTGTTTAGCAACTGGGAAATCAGGTAGGTTCAGGAGGACTGAGCAAAAGTGTTCAGGAAAATGATTGACATAAGCCATGAAGTTGAAGTCTTCTTTGCACATGAAAATTAATAATGGTTTTGTCCTTCTGCAAATATCATTTGCTCAGAACATTTGTGTCAGGATTCCTCCCTGTGGTGGCAATTAGCTCAGGATGGCCTGGAGAGCATATTGAATTCCACAGCTGAGTGAGAGTAACAGCTCTTGGCAGCAAAGCAGCATTTAGACATGCATGTCATGACAGAACCTGGTAAAATATCTGGAGTAAGTCAGTGGGAGAAAAGGAATAGGTGATGTTTCGGTTTGAGACCCTTCTTCTAGTTTAGCTTAGAGATACAGCGCGGAAGCAGGCCCTACACACATTGACTGAAACTGAGAGTCATGGGCAAGGGGAATGAGAGATATAGACAATGATATAGAGAGATATACATAAACAATATGCAAATAAGTAACAATGATAATGGAGACAGGCCATTGTTAGGTGTGCGCTAGGTGAAAATGGGTTACAGACAATGAGACTCAGCAAGACTTTGAAGCTACAACAATTACGGGTGGGGGGAGGGACTGAGAGAGAGGGGATGCAAGAGTTACTTGAAGTTAGAGAAATCAATGTTGATATCTCTGGTAATATTAATAAGCTGCCCAAGTGAAGCATGAGGTGCTGTTCCTCCAATTTGCTCTGACTCATAAACTAGGTCAGTAGCAATAAAGAGAAATATTTAATATTGATGACAAATCGAAGATGGTTATGGTGGTTTGGTGACAATCTATTCAGCATCAGGGGTTGTTGCAGAAGTTGATCAGAGCAATGTCCTAAACCCAATAATCTCACTCATTTATTAATTTATTTTCCTCCATCAATAAGATCAGAAGTAGGAACGTTCACAAATGATTGCACAATTTTCTGTTCCATTCGCAACTTTTCAACCAGTGAAGCAGATCCGGCCTACGCACAGAAGGGCTGGTGCTGAAGATTAGAACCCATGGGAATTAGAGTGGGTGGCAAATTGGATCCAAAACAGGCTTGATAATAGGAGGCAGGGAGTGATTTTGGAGGATTGTTTTCAGTCTCTGACCAGCGATTGATCGGTGCTGGGAAGTCTACTGTGTTATCTACATTGATGATCCTTAAGTGATTTGCAAGTAATATGGAGATCAATAATATTGTTGATAGTGAAGATGATGTTTGCGGACTACAGGAAGACATTGAGGTGTTGAGAAGATGGACAAAGCAATGGCAGATGGAATTTATTCCTTTGAAGTCTGAGGTGATACACTTTCTGATGACTAGTAACAGTAGGACATCGGCAATGAATGGTTACAACCTAGGAAATAGTGAGATACGGAGGGACTTCAGCATTGAAGTCAAAGAGTCATGTTTGCCTTCAACACTGAGCTTGCTCTGTTGCTCAATATGCAGGCCCAGTAGATAACCAGGAATACCAGCATGTTAAGCAAAAAAAGCTGGAGTAACTCAGCGGGTCAGGCAGCATTTCGAGAGAGAAGGAATAGATGACGTTTCGGGTCGAGACCCTTCTTCAGACTGAAGAATGGTCTCAACCCGAAATGTCCATATTCCTTTTCTCCGGAGATGCTGTCTGACCCGCTGAGTTACTCCAGCTTTTTTGTTGCTATCTATTTTTGGTTTAAACCAGCATTTGCAGTTCCTTCCTACACACACCAGGGTGATACAGGGCATGCAGGCTTGAGTTATAGGGAGAGGTTGGATAGGCTGGGACTTTTAACTTTGGAGCGTAGGAGGTTGATGGGTGACTTTAATGAGGTGTACAAGATCATGAGGGGTGTGGGTAAGGTGAATGCTCACATCATTTATTCCAAGGTGGGGGATTCAACATCGAGAGAGCACAGGCTTTCATGGGCAACTTCCTTTTCACTCAGTGTCCATAGCCTGGAATGAACTGGAGGAAGCTACAAACATGGATACAATGATGACTTTTTAAAGACATTTGGATAGATATATGGAAAGGATTGAGAGGGATATGGGCCAAATGTAGGAACATGGGCCCAGCTCAATGTCGACTTTATCAGCATGAACAAAGTGAACCAAAGGGCATGTTTCCGTGCTGTACAATGAACTCCATGAATCTATAACTTTATGACTCTATAAGGATAAGAGATCATGGATCAATAAAGATAATGGAAGGTTAAGGTAGCATGGAATCACCACGGTGACAGTCACCTCTGATTTAAATCGTACACAGAGATATGTTCTCACCGTACCAGAGGATGCACCAGTGTGTAGTTTGATTCAAGGAGTCATTGAAATGTCTTCCAACATGATCAGGTATGTATGGAGGTCTGTAGGAAGGAACTGCAGATGCTGGTTTAAACCTGAGATAGACACAAATACCTAGAGTAACTCAGCAGGACAGGCAGCATCTCTGGAGAGAAGGAATGTGTGACGTTTCTGAAGAAGGGTCTCGACCCAAAACGTCACCCATTCCATTTCTCCAGAGATGCTGTCCCGCTGAGTTTCTCCAGATTTTTGAGTCTACTATGGAGGTCTCCCTGTTTTAGCCACAAGCATATCGCAAAGATTCAGAAGTCTGGAGCCTAACAAAATTAATTGTGTGTCGCATGCTCTTATGTGCTTTGCAATTAAATTGTGACATATTGCAAAACGCAGCATGAAATGACTTTTGATTATACTTAATACTCATGTTCACAAACCCCATGTGGCCACATGATGACATGAATCCTTATGTGCTGTGTCTCACAGTGAGCAAACCCATTGCTCCCTTCATTAAGCCATTGACCCATTTGCAAGCACAAGTCAGGATGTCAATTCTCCTGTGAACGCAGCTCATAAGATTGCAGCTTTAAAAACACTGAAGGATGCACTTTAGTTGCTTCTGTGAACACAGCACAAGGGAAAACAAGAATTGTTATCTCGTTCAGCACAAAGCAGCCAATGCAATGCCATCTCCTTTCCGCACTAAGCTTTTACTGCAATCCAGCTCTATATGTATTGAAGAGAATTAGATATACATAGCTTAGGGTGAACGGAATCAAGTGGGCGAAAGCAAGAATAGGGTGATGATTTTGGATGATCAGCAATGATCATATTGAATGGCGGTGCTGGCTCGAAGGGCCGAATGGCCTACTGCTGCACCTATTGTCTATGTTTCTAACTATCCTTGCTGGTTCTCCTCAAGTTGCCTTATAGCTGTGTGGATTTACCTTCCCTTTAACAGATGCTGACATGACATGAATTGGTGCAAGTTGATTTAACTGACTGTGCAGGACCTCTGATAGGACGTGCACTTGATAGCACAAAATGGCACACAAGCAGCGTCAGCAAAAAAGACAATGGTTCAATGGCAGTTTAGTCACATGTATCTAGATACAATGAAGTTTCATTATTGTATACAGTTTGGAAAAATCTTACTATACATGGGCACAATCACATGATCTGTGTATTTGTGACAAAGTGTATAGATACACAGACTGAACTTTTTTGTCCCTCCCGTATCTTATATTGTTTACAGTGTATCATGTTTACATACTCTGTTGTGCTGCTACAAGTAAGAATTTCATTGTTCTCTCTGGGACATATGGCAAGAAAACATTCTTGACTTGAGTGTAAGAATAATAGATTACACAGAGACAGAACACAAAGCAAGCACCATGTTTCTGGCACCATCTGGTACCCTTCGTTCAAATTTGGGATAAGTATGTAGAGTGTTAACTTGGCCATATAGGCCTGTTGTCCTGGCGGCATCACTGGGGTGGAGTTGCAGGGGTCAGGCTGGTCAGGCAATGTTGTCGATGTTCTCCACCGCTGTTCCGCCATGCCACGCTGCTGCAGGCCATTGCCATTGCCCACATGGCTTCTTGGAGCAGCTCCCGATCCAATACAAGGCTGCACCAGGGCCCCCAGTGGGCCACACCACCAACACATCAATCTAGATGTGTCACCCCAGGACTGCGCTGTCCCTTGCTTCACATGGCCACCGCTCAGCATCCCTGCCCTGGGCCTCCTCCTGCAGATGGTCTTGCAACCCCAGAACATCTCTGCATGCATGGGAAGTGAAGTCCCAGCCTTTCTTCACCCGCTCCGCACCTTTCCTCTGCCCACCAACATCTAGATTCTCCACTCTGGTGCCATTTTACATGTTTGGAAATGTGGACAGGTTCTTAGGCCATTGTATCTCCATTCAGCGAAACCCATGGAGTCATGGAAAGGAACAGGCTCTTTAACCCATCAATTCCGTGACAACCATCAACCATTCATTTTTACAGTATCTTATCCTAAGTGTTATTCTCTCTGTATTCCCCCCAATCCCCCTCTCTCACACTGGATTCTACCACTGAGGGCCATTGTTCCCACTCAACTTGTGCATGTTTGGCACATGGAAGCACAAAGCAGAAACATTTGCATTTATAGGGAGAATGTGCAAGGTCCACATGGGTGACAGCTGAGGTCAGGTTTGTACTAGGGTCTCTGGAGTTGATGTGTTTAGCACCTTTTTTAAATGTGATGCTAAGATATCTTTCACTTCCTTTTCTCAATTGTATCGTACATTCAGAAGCCTAAACGACTATCCATCCTCGTCATTTTGCTTGCTGCAATTAGAGTTTACATAGGTTTAAGGTGAAGGGGAAAAGATTTAATAGGGATCTGATGGGTAACTTTTTCACACAAAGGGTGGTGGGTGTATGGAACAAGCTGCCAGAGGAGGTAGTTGAGGCAGGGACTATCCCAAAATTTAAGATACAGTTATACGGGCACATGGATAGGACAGGTTTCAAGGGATATGGGCCAAACACGGGCAGGTGGGACTAGTGTAGCGGGGACATGTTGGCCGCTGTGGGCAAGTTGGGCCAAAGAGCCTGTTTCCACGCTGTATCATTCTATGACACTGACTTATGATAAGAGAAGGAATCAGAAATGAACAATACATCAGAAAGGTGTCAGGGTTAAAGGATTAAATTATGCAATAGGCTGTATAATTTATTTTGTATTCACTTGAGCGTGAATGGGTGGATGGTTGATGTAACTGATGTGCGGTATATAATGGAAAGTATGTACTAAGGAAAGTTTATCCTCAACATAACTTTGGAGATAAGATGTTTTTGAAGTGAAACCTGGAAGCATTTTTCGCACAAAGCAGCGAAAATCTGTCTCTCAAGTTACTCTAAAAGCAGTGCTTGCTGTGTCTGTTATTGATCTTGGATCCAAGGTTGATGGGATTTTGCCCAGCAACAGTGTTGGGGAGAGGTGAAACATAGATAGTTGAATAAAGGTGAAGCACACATCAGATGAACTAATTTCATGGTAGAATACGTTCAAACGAATGAACGATCTCCCTTTTTCACACGCATAACCCCTGCTGTTGGGATATATTAGTTTATAATTTTACATCACAATTAATTATGATTCTCAGGATAATCAAAATTTCCTTCAGAAAAAATAGCTTAAACAAAATTGCTTTTCTAACATATATCTGTGACATTATATTATAACTTAATTCCTTTTAATATCTGGTTTTAGTATGTTCTGGTGTGGATATATTTTGACTTTTTTTGTTCCATATGTTAAATTATAGTTGAGTACAGAGAACTTGGTAGGAGGCTGAAAAGCAGGACTTATAGGGTGTTGATCTCTGGGTCGCTTCCAGTACCTCGTGCTAGTGAGGGTAGGAACAGGGAGATAGGGGATGTGTGGCTGAGGAGTTGAGGTGCAGGGGGCAGGGATTTAGATTTCTAGATCACTGGAATCTCTTCTGGGGCAGTGATGACCTGTACAAAAGGGACGGGTTGCTCCTTCATTGGTTTGCTGGTGCTACACAGGTGGGTTTAAACTAAACAGTCGACAACGTGGAAGTGTATGCATGAAGCTAACCGGAAAGAGAGTGTAGGAAAGGTCACGTTTAAACTAACAGGGCAGGAGGATGGGACCCAATGCAAGGAAACAGTGGGCCATAAAAGGAAGACAGAAGCAAAAGGTAGAAGGGAGATAAGATAAACTAACCTGAAAGCTTTGTGCGAGGAGCATTCGTAATAAGGTGGATGAATTGAAAGCGCTGTTAGTAGTTAAGGGATATGATATAGTTGGAATTACGGAAACATGGCTCCAGGGTGACCAAGGCTGGGAGCTAAACATGCAGGGGTATTCAATGTTCAGGAAGAATAGACAGAAAGGAAGAGGAGATGGGGTGGCATTGCAGCTTAAAGAGGAGATTAATGCAATAGCAAGGAGAGACATTAGCTTGGATGCTGTAGAATCCAACTGTGAACTGTGGTAGAACTGTGAAATAGCCAAGGGCAGAAACGCTTGTTGGAGTGGTACACAGACCACCAAAGAGCAGTAGGGAGGTTGGGGATAGCATCCAGCAGGAAATTAGGGATGTGTGTAGCAAAGGTACAGCGGTTATCATGGGTGACTTTGATCTACATTTAGATTGGGCCAACCAAATTGGTAACAGCACTGAGGAGAAGGATTTCCTGGAATGTATATGGGATGTTTGTTTAAACCAATATGTAGAGGAACCGACAAGAGGACAGCTCATCCTAGACAGGGTACTGTGTAATGAGGAAGGATTAGTTAGCGATCTTGTTGTGCAAGACCGGTTGGGCAACAGTGAACATAATATGGTGGAATTCTGCATTAGGATGGAGAGTGACACGAGTTAATTCAGAGAATTCAGAGGGTCCTGAACTTGAATAAAGGAAACTTTGAAGGTATGAGATGGCAATTGGCTAGGATTGGCTGTCAAATTATACTTAAAGGATTGACGGTCGAGATGCAATGGCGAAGATTTAAAGACCACATGGATGAACTCCAGAAATTGTTCAGCCCTGCCTGGCGAAAAAATAAAACGGGGAAGGAAGCTCATCCGTGGCTAACGAGGGAAATCAAGGATAGTGTTCAAACCAAGGAATACTTGGTAGGAAGAAGCATATACATTGGCCAGAGGAAGCAGCAAATCAGAGAACTGGGAGAAATTTAGAACTCAACAGAGGATGACAAAGGGGTTAATGAAGAGGGGGAAAAGGAGCATGAAAGCTTGCGGGGAATATAAAAACTGGCTATAAAAGCGTCTTTACATATGTAAAAAGGAAAAGGTTAGTAAAGACCAATGTAGGCCCCTTACAATCAGAGACAGGTGAATTTATAATGTGAAACAAGGAAACGGCAGAACAACTACTTTGGTTCTGTCTTCACTAAGAAAGACTCAAGCAATCTCCCAGAAATACTCGGGGACCGAGGATCTAGTGGGAGGGAGGAACTGAAGGGAATCCATATTAGTCAGGAAATGGTGTTGGGTAAACTGTTGGGACTAAAGGCAGATAAATCTACAGGGCCTGATGATCTGCATCCCAGAGTACTCAAGGAGGTGGCCCTTGAAATCGTGGATGCATTGGTGATCATTTTCTCAACTCTGGATCAGTTCCTATGGACTGGAGGGTAGTCAATGAATCTCCACTTTTTAAGAAAGGAGGGAGTGAGTAAATGGGGAATTATAGACCGGTTAGCCTTACATCAATAGTGGGGAAGATGCTGGAGTCCATTGTTAAAGATGTTATAGCAGCGCATTTGGAAAGCAGTGACAGGATTGGTTAAAGTCAGCATGGATTTATGAAGGGGAAATTACACTTGTCTAATCTTCTGAAAATTTTTGAGAATGTAACAAGTAGAATGGATAAGGGAGAGCTAGTGGATGTGGTGTATCTGGACTTTCAAAAAACCTTTGACAATGTCACACGCAAGAGATTAGTTGCAAAGTCAGACCACAGGGTATTGGGGGTAGGGTATTGACATGCGCAGAGAACTATTAGCAAAAAGGAAGCAAAGAGTAGGAATCAACGGGTCCTTTTCAGTGCTAGGCAGTGACTAGTGAGGTGCCGCACGTTTCAGTGCTGCCACCCCAGTTGTTTACAATATATATTAACGATTTAGATGAGCGAATTAAATGTAATATCTCTAAGTTTGCAGATGACACAAAGCTAGGTGGCAGTGTGAGCTGCGAAGTGGATGTTATGAGTCTGCAGGGTGACTTGGATAGGTTGGATGAGTGGGCAGATGCTTGGCAGTTGCAGTATAATGTGGATAAATGTGAGTTTATCCACTTTGGTGACTAGAATAGGAAGGCAGATTATTATCTGAATGGCGCCAGATTAGGAAAAGGGGAGGAGCAACAAGACTTGGGTGTGCTTGTACATCAGTCACTGAAAGTAAGCATGCGCATACAGCAGGCATTGAAAAAAGCTAATGGCATGTTGGCCTTCATTGTGAGACGATTTGAATTTAGGAGCAAGGAGGTTCCACTGCAGTTGTACAGGGCTGTGGTGAGACTGCGCCTGGAGCATTGTGTGCAATTTTGGTCTCCTAATTTGAGGAAGGACATTATTGCTATTGAGGGAGTGCAACGTAAGTTATCCAGGTTAATTCCCGGGATGGCGGGACTGACGTACAATGAAAGAATGGGTTGACTGGGCTTGTATTCACTGGAATTTAGAAGGATGAGAGGAGATCTTATAGAAACATATAAAATGCTGAAAGGATTGAACAGGCTAGATGCTGGAAAAATGTTCCCCATGTTGGGGAGTCCAGAACTAGGGCTCACAATTTCTAAATTAGGGGTAGGCCATTTAGGATTGAGATGAGGAAAAACCTATTCAGCCAGATAGTTGTTCATCTGTGCAATTCTCTGCCTCAGAAGGCAGTGAAGGCCAATTCACAGGATGTATTCGACAGAATTAGAAGAAAGTTCTTGGCCAACAGAATAGTAAGATTAAACGAGAACTTACCAGTTTGAAGTTTGATCTTGATTTTATGACGGGCGATTACGTGAAGAAGGCTGTTATCCCATTTGGAGTGTCATACTTCAAAGCAGCGGTGTGGAATCACAGAAACTAGTTGACCATGAACATAGTAAGATTTTGAGAACTGGAATTACCATATGACCTTGATAATATGAGGGGGGAGCGGTGGGCACATAATCGCTCATCGTAACTCCTCATAAAATCAAGATCAAACTTCAAACTGGTAAGTTCTCGATTAATCTTACTATTTTACTTCGGAGTCACGTGAGTGACTACGTGAAGATTTCAAAGCTCTGTGATTTCATGCCGGAACCGAATCCATGCGTAACACACTGCTTGAAGTGACCATGGATGAGTGAAAAAAGGTTCATGCATTCAGACATGACTTGGTTTGTTATGCCTTTTCACCCAGAGAGTTACGAATTTGTGGAATTCCCTGCCATAGACGGACGTGGAGGCCAATTCACTGGATGAATTTAAAAGAGAGTTAGATAAAGCTCTAGGGACTAGTGGAATCATAGAAACATAGAAACATAGAAATTAGGTGCAGGAGTAGGCCATTCGGCCCTTCGAGCCTGCACCGCCATTCAATATGATCATGGCTGATCATCCAACTCAGTATCCCGTACCTACCTTCTCTCCATACCCCCTGATCCCCTTAGCCACAAGGGCCACATCTAACTCCCTCTTAAATATAGCCAATGAACTGGCCTCAACTACCCTCTGTGGCAGAGAGTTCCAGAGATTCACCACTCTCTGCGTGAAAAAAGTTCTTCTCATCTCGGTTTTAAAGGATTTCCCCTTTATCCTTAAGCTGTGACCCCTTGTCCTGGACTTCCCTAACATCGGGAACAATCTTCCTGCATCTAGCCTGTCCAAACCCCTTAAGAATTTTGTAAGTTTCTATAAGATCCCCTCTCAATCTTCTAAATTCTAGAGAGTATAAACCAAGTCTATCCAGTCTTTCTTCATAAGACAGTCCTGACATCCCAGGAATCAGTCTGGTGAACCGTCTCTGCACTCCCTCTATGGCAATAATGTCCTTCCTCAGATTTGGAGACCAAAACTGTACGCAATACTCCAGGTGTGGTCTCACCAAGACCCTGTACAACTGCAGTAGAACCTCTCTGCTCCTATACTCAAATCCTTTTGCAATGAAAGCTAACATACCATTCGCTTTCTTTACTGCCTGCTGCACCTGCATACCTACCTTCAATGATTGGTGTACCATGACACCCAGGTCTCGCTGCATCTCCCCCTTTCCCAATCGGCCACCATTTAGATAATAGTCTGCTTTCCTGTTTTTGCCACCAAAATGGATAACCTCACATTTATCCACATTATACTGCATCTGCCAAACATTTGCCCACTCACCCAGCCTATCCAAGTCACCTTGCAGTCTCCTAGCATCCTCCTCACAGCTAACACTGCCCCCCAGCTTAGTGTCATCCGCAAACTTGGAGATATTGCCTTCAATTCCCTCATCCAGCTCATTAATATATATGTAAATAGCTGGGGTCCCAGTACTGAGCCTTGGGGTGCCCCACTAGTCACTGCCTGCCATTGTGAAAAGGACCCATTTACTCCTACTCTTTGCTTCCTGTTTGCCAGCCAGTTCTCTATCCACATCAATATTGAACCCCCAATGCCTTGTGCTTTAATCAAAGGATATGGGGAGAAGGCAGGCACAGATTACTGATGGTGGATGACCAGCCATGATCACAATGAATGGCGGTGCTGGCTCGAAGGGTCAAATGGCCTCCTCCTGCACCTATTTTCTATGTTTTTATGTTTCTATGAACGATCCATATTTACTTTTCCATAATCCATTCTCAGCTGTATTAAGGAAACTGTATCAGTGACCACTATTCTTTATAACATATATTTTAAACCACAATCTATTTTTAAAATGACTTTCTGATTGCACAGGTCATGCAGGAGTTTGCTCTTGTAATTATGGAAATTAGATTGAGTGGAAACTCGAATGGTCTACCCCTGCACCTATTTTTCTATGTTTCTATGTTTCCATGACCAAGATGCAGTTATATAGATAAACTTTCAGTAATATATTGTCAAGGTCATTTTATGAGAACATAAGTGAGAATGTCCTTGGTCTCAGGGAATGTAAATGTACTGTTGACAGCCATTAATCTAGGTTTACTTTGGTCTAAAAACAGCCTTTTGCAGACTGAGCAACTTACTGCTCATCTCATCAGATTTTGAAGAGAAAAGTGTTTGCACTGGATGAACTGCGCTGGACCTCAAAACGCGCTATAATGACCTTTTGATTTCCAACGTGGGCATACACGTTTAATGAGGAGTGTGTATAGGTGATTCCAATAGGTGGAGGTGAGTTCAAGCAGGGAATGCCATAACATTCATTTAAACAATTTGAACCAAGAGACATGAAAGCACATGTTCACTCCATTACATTCTGGGACACATTTGAGCGGCACGGTGGTGCTGCGGTAGAGTTGCTGCCTTACAGCACTTACAGTGCAAGAGACCCGGGTTCGATCCTGACTACAGATGCTTGCCTGCAAAATTGTCCCTAGTGTTAATATGTGGGGATCGCTGGCCGGTGTGGAACCGATGGGCCGAAGGGCCTGTTTCTGTGCTGTATTTCTTTTTTTTTAATTTTTTTTTATTTTTTTTTTTTTATTTTTTTTTACTGCTGTGCTGTATTTCTAAACTAAACTAAACATGCTTGTGTCCCTCCAAAAGCCAGCAAATTTAAATTCACACTTTAAATCACGTTGCCAAAGAAAATACATTCCTACCATATTGGGAATCACAGTGGTGCAGTAGGTAGAGCTGCTCTTCACAGTGACAGAGACCCCGGCTCGATCCTGACCTTGGGTATTGGCTAGGTGGAGTTTGCACATTCTCCCTGTGAATGTAAGATTTCCTCCAAATGCTCCATTCTCCTCTCACATCCCAAAGGCATGCAAGTTTCTGGGTTGATTGGACTGTAAAACCGCCCCATGTGTGTAATGGATAGAACATAGAAACATAGAAAAATAGGTGCAGGAGTAGGCCATTCGGTCTTTCAAACCAACACAACAATCCAATATGATCACAAAATTGCTGGAGAAACACAGCGGGTGCAGCAGCATCTATGGAGCGAAGGAAATAGGCGACGTTTCGGGCCGAAACCCTTCTTCAGACTGATGGGGGGTGGGGGGGGGGGAGAAGGAAGGAAAAGGCGAGGAGGAGGAGCCCGAGGGCGGGCTGATGGGAGAGTGGGAGGAGACAGCTAGAGGGTTAAGGAAGGGGAGGAGACAGCAAGGGCTAGCAAAATTGGGAGAATTCAATGTTAATGCCATCCGGACGCAGGCTCCCCAGGCGGAATATGAGGTGTTGTTCCTCCAATTTCCGCTGTTGCTCACTCTGGCAATGGAGGAGACCCAGGGCAGAGAGGTCGGATTGGGAATGGGAGGGGAGTTGAGGTGCTGAACCACCGGGAGGTCAGGTTGGTTATTGCGGACTGAGCGGAGGTGTTTGGCGAAACGATCTCCCAACCTACGCTTAGTCTCACCGATGTAAATCAGCTGACATCTAGAGCAGCGGATGCAGTAGATGATTTACATTCCCTGAGACCAAGGACATTCTCACTTATGTTCTCATAAAATGACCTTGACAATATATTACTGAAAGTTTACTTATATAACTGCATCTTGGTCATGGAAACATAGAAACATAGAAAAATAGGTGCAGGAGTAGACCGTTCGCGTTTCCACTCAATCTAATTTCCATAATTACAAGAACAAACTCCTGCATGACTTGTGCAATCAGAAAGTCATTTTAAAAATAGATTGTGGTTTAAAATATATGTTATAAAGAATAGTGGTCACTGATACAGTTTCCTTAATACAGCTGAGAATGGATTATGGAAAAGTAAATATGGATCATTCATAGAACCTCATCTACTGCATCCGCTGCTCTAGATGTCAGCTGATCTACATCGGTGAGACTAAGCGGAGGTTGGGCGATCGTTTTGCCGAACACCTCCGCTCCGTCCGCAATAACCAACCTGACCTCCCGGTGGCTCAGCACTTCAACTCCCCCTCCCATTCCCAATCCGACCTCTCTGTCCTGGGTCTCCTCCATTGCCAGAGTGAGCAACAGCGGAAATTGGAGGAACAGCACCTCATATTCCGCCTGGGGACCTTGCGTCCGGATGGCATTAACATTGAATTCTCCCAATTTTGCTAGCCCTTGCTGTCTCCTCCCCTTCCTTAACCCTCTAGCTGTCTCCTCCCACCCTCCTATCCACCCGCCCTCGGGCTCCTCCTCCTCCCCTTTTCCTTCCTTCTCCCCCCCACCCCCCATCAGTCTGAAGAAGGGTTTCGGCCCAAAACGTCGCCTATTTCCTTCGCTCCGTAGATGCTGCTGCACCCGCTGAGTTTCTCCAGCAATTTTGTGTACCTTCAATCTTCCAGCATCTGCAGTTCCTTCTTGAACAATTCAATATGATCATGCTGGTTATCTAAAATCAGTACCCCTTTCCTGCTTTTTCCCCATATCCCTTGTTTCCTTTAACCCTAAGATCTAAATCTAACTCTCTTTTTGAAACCATCCGGTGAATCGATCCCCCCTGCCTTCTGCGGCAGAGAATTCCACAGATTAACAACTATCTGACTGAAAAAGTTTTTCCTCTTATCAGTCCTAAATGGCCTACCCCTTATTCTTAACCTGTGACCCCTGGTTCTAGACTCCCCCAACATCGGAACTATTTTTTCCCTCATCCAGTCTGTCCAATCCTTTAAGAATGTTATATGTTTTTATAATATCCTCTCTCATCCTTCTAAATTCCAGTGAATACGAGCCCAGTAAACCCATTCTTTCATCACATGTCAGTCCAGCCATCCCGGGAATTAAGTTGGTGAACCTATGCTGCGCTCCTTCAATAGCAATACTGTCCTTCCTCAAATTATGAGACCAAAATTGCACACAATATTCCAGTTGCAGTCTCACCAGGGCCCTGTACAACTACAGTAGGACCTCCTTGCTCCGAAACTCAAATCCTCTCGCAATGAAACATAGAAACATAGAAACATAGAAATTAGGTGCAGGAGTAGGCCATTCGGCCCTTCGAAGCTGCACCGCCATTCAATATGATCATGGCTGATCATCCAACTCAGTATCCCGTACCTGCCTTCTCTCCATACCCCCTGATTCCCTTAGCCACAAGGGCCACATCTAACTCCCTCTTAAATATAGCTGACAGATGAAGGCCAACATGCCATTAGCTTTCTTCACTGACATAACATAACATGGAATTAATATGAATGGGTGATTGATGTTGGCGTGGACTCAGTGGGCCAAGGGTCTGTTTGCATGCTGCGCCTTTCAGTCAATCATTTGAGTAATCCCAGCCCATGAAGCCATGAGTTGGATAGACTATTCTAGGGGACATCGAAACATATTCACAACTTGTAGAATTCTTGATTGAAAACAAGAGAGATGGGTGCTGGAATTTAAATCTAAATAGTGTAGTAAATCTAAATAATATGTTAAGCTTCATCATCTCACAGTGATACCACAACAGTCTAACTAGTCCTGTTCTCCTGTCATTTTGCATGGTCCATGGCTCGTGGCCTCCTTCAATTACCTCAATTACCTTCCAGGTTCTCCATATCGATAATAACAACATGAGTGTGAGTGACGGTCTTTGTCAGTCTACATCTTCTAGTCGCACACACTTGCAATATTGGAATCATCTCCTTCCTCACTCTAAATAAAACATTGTTAGTTTGAGCACCTCATCGAATATCCACTTCCTAGGGTCTCAGGAGAATTACATTGGCTTCTTCCGTCTCCTTAAGTAATTAACGGCATGGTGGCACAGCGGTAGAGTTGCTGCTTTACAGCGCCATAGTCCCAGGTCCCAGGTTCGATCCCGACTACGTGTGTTGTCTGTACGGAGTTTGTACGTTCTCCCTGTGACCTACATGGGTTTTCTCCGAGATCTTCGGTTTCCTCCCGCACTCCAAAGATGTGTAGGTTTGCAGGTTAATTAACCATATAACAATTACAGCACGGAAACAGGCCATCTCGATCCTTCTAGTCTGTGCTGAACACGTATTCTCCCCTAGTCCCATATACCTGCGCTCAGACCATAACCCTCCATTCCTTTTCCGTCCATTCACTTGGTATAAATGTAAATTGTTCCTAGTGTGTGTAGGGTAGTGTTAGTGTACAGGGATTACTGTTTGGAACGGACTTGGTAGGTCAAAGGGCCTGTTTCCATGCTGTATCTCTAAACTAACCTAAACTATCCAGTTTGCCCTCATCCTGGTAGTTACATGGTAGCTTAGTAATGGAGTTTTTCATTGAAGATAGCGATCAATTATTATCAATGAATCTGCATTAGCACCAGAACATCCAGTGAGGACAAGCCCAATTGTGCAGCTTGAGAGCCTGTTGTGTGTTCCACCCTATTTATCACATGTCAGGTCACAGGTACTGTTCACACTGCATTGGTTTGGGAAAGAAATGTATCCAATTTATTACCCAGGCTCCCGGACTTCTAGCGAAGTGAAACACTAGAATTCACAATAATTCATCCTCCCAGTGACACACACAGCCCTGAATTGGATAGAAATATCACATCTCTTCATCACTAATGCAGGTTCAAGACCCTGGAATTCTTCTAACACCGCTGTCAGAGAACAAATTACAGACAGCAGGAGTTCATGATGCTGGTTCACTATCAACTCTCAAGGACAAGTGGAGATGGGAAAAATAAATGCAGACCTTGTCAGCAACTTCCACATCCCATAAATGAATTTTATAAAAAATGCACAGATGCAAAAAAAGTCCCTCAACTTACCTGCTGTCTGCTGTCCGTTCAAACATTGAATTGGCTGGCGTGAGTTTGCACACACTATGCATGACAATGTTAATGAAGGGGGCAGATAATTCTAGTACCATTAACTCAATATGAGCAATCAACATTAAAGCCTCAAATTTTTACTTTCGACTTGGTCCCATAACTATTTCCGTACTTCAATATATAAAATTATAGGTAAGGAACAAATCTGTTTAAAATTATATGCTGCCATTTTATCCACAAATAACAAAAATTGCTCCAAATTTGGTTCTGTAAATACAGTGCGGTGAATTAAATGGACATCCATTAATCTAGATGTACAAATGTGTGCAGATGTGGTCATTTACAGCATTGCTGAAAAATAAATGGTGCAATAAACATGTTTCTTATTGAATCCTTTATTGTTATTGAATCCTGTGATTCAATAGTTCAACTTTGCTTCAGAAAAATCTGATCAAACTCCAGCATTAAGATGCATAATCTATATATGCATAACCCAAAGACATACAGGTTTGTAGGTTAATGGGCTTGGTAAATGTAAACATTGTCCCCAGTGTGTGCAGGATAGTGTTAATGTGCGGGGATCGCTGGTCAGTGTGGACCCAGTGGGTCGAGGTGCCTGCTTCCGCGCTGTATCTTTAATCTATACAAATTTTTTAGTTTGTATTTTAAATGTATTTTAATTAGAGTCATAGAGTGATACAGCGTGGAAACAGGCCCTTTTGCCCAACTTGCCTTCACCAGCCAACATGTCCCAGCTACACTAGACCCACCTGCCAACATTTGGTCCATATCCCTCTAAACCGGTCCTATCCATGTACCTGTCTAACTGTTTCTTAAATGTTGCGATAGTCCCAGCCTCAACTACCTCCTCTGGCAGCTAGTTCCATACACCCACAACCCTGTGTGAAAATATTATTCCTCAGATTCCTATTAAATCTTTTCCCCTTCACGTTAAACCAATATCCTCTGGTTCTCGATTCACCTGCTCTGGGCAAGAGGCTCTGTGCATCTGTGATTCTTATTACCAAAATAATTATGTGCCTTTTGATGAATAATGATAAAAGATGAACTTTTATTTTGTATTCTGTCAGGGAACACAAGTTCATTGAAAGCAAGGAGATGCAGGTAGCGTGGGGGTGAATATATTGAGCATAGGTTTTTAATAAGGGGAGAATTACATGGCTGTTTTAGTGGGGTGATATGCCAGAGATTCATTAGATTATTTTCCACACTGGTGGAATCTGGGCTATATATCCTTACAAAGATCTAATACGTCATCTAACCACAGGAGAGCAAGTTGACAGCAAGTAAAGTGGTGAGTTTCATCATTGTGCCTCTGGCTGGCAGATTTAACATGTGGCCAGCAGTAAAGTCATGGAATGTAGCAGTAGAAGATAATAAACAACTCACAGGAGAAAGAATAATCTGTTCCCTGATGTTAATGTTAAGGGGGTCGTGTCACTGGCTTGTCACTCTGCCCTGGACATTTGATTTGTGCACCCTATTACATCAACCTGCCTGACCACTGTCAGTACACTAGATTTACTTCTTGATCTAAATAATTCTTCTATTTTTCTGCTTGGTCTGCTAACGATCGGACCTGCTGTACCTTCATAAGGCCAGAGTGCTGCAATCATTTTGACTGGCTCAATCAAAACCAAGAGGTTCAAATTTCAGGTCCTACTCTTGAGACTGAAGTACAAAAGTTTTGATTAACACTCCATTGTAGAGTAAGGGCAGGGTAGCTGCCTTTGAGGTGAGATGTTGAACTGGGACCCAGCACAGTGACTGAATGACTGAACCATGCTCCATGGATACAGGTGTGAAGAGTTGCCTTTATAAAGGTGCCAGTAACAGTTACAGATTGGGTATTAAACATTATTTTTCCATTTTAGTATCCTTTCAGGTAATGTTCACAGTTACAGAAAATGGTTGTGCTGTTGTTCTTGTGTTGCCCCTTGGACCTTCTGTTGACCAGTGGGGCCAACTCTGCTCCTACCAACAATGAACCGTATCAGCATTAAACAGCAGCCCACAATCTGTCTCTTAATCCTGGAACACAGTCATGAGTTTGAGGGCAGTGGGGTGGTTTACACTAGGGTGTGATTGTGGGAATCCCGAAGGTGAGCAGAAAATGTATATTTAAGAAGGAACTGCAGATGCTGGAACATCGAAGGTAGACAAAAATGCTGGAGAAACTCAGCAGTTGAGGCAGCATCTATGGACCGAGGGAAATAGGCAACGTTTCGGGTGGAAGAAAGGTTTTTGACCCGAAATGTTGCCTATTTCCTTCGTTCCAGAAAAATATATAGATGGGAGTGAACCTCCCACATTTGGGTAGGTGCCTGCTCAGGTTCGCTCCCGTTCAATCAAGCTCTGGAGGGACCTGAAAGACCAGCAGGAACTCCCTGACATAATGAACAGATAGTGGGTGGTTAGGGCATAGGACTCTTGCAATTCTCCAACATGAGGTGCATAGATGACTTGGTCCTGTGAAAGTCAGCAACAGTCCCAAACACCTAAGACCGCACCCCATTGAGGGAAAATAATCAAGATGAACTTAATGTATGTGTAGAATGGAACATCAGATGGTGGTTTTCTCCTAAGATAGACACAAAAAGCTGGAGTAACTCAGCGGGTCAGACATCATGTCAGGAGAAAAGTAATAGGTGATGTTTCGGGTTGAGACCCTTCTTCAGAACTTATTGTAAAGCAGCAGTCAGCTCCCACTGAAAGCACCATATCAAAGTCCACTTCAGCCAAGTCCTTGATGCAAACACCCAGTATTCGATCTCACACCCACCTAATTTGTCCAGATTTCACATTTAACACATTTCTGGCTGACAAAATTGTAAAGGACATATGCCAACCAAATAAAATCAAAGCTTCAACAACCAATAGTATCCCTAAAAATGTTCTGTGAAAGCGATGAAAAACTTCAGTAACAGAACTTCATTGACACAAAAGCCTAAGGCCTACACTGTTCTTGCTGCTCCCTGCACACTTGAGGCAGGCTCCGTCCTTACGTCAATGAAATGACCTCTCCCATAAGCCGCACAAATCAGTGCTTCGTGAGCCTTGTAAATGTGTGGAGATCACTGCCACGAGGCCGTCAGCTTCTAATAATGACCATTTTTCATTTATTCTCCCTCCCATGCCCGCTCTCCATGGGCTGACCTATAAAATAAGTCTTGGAGAATTAATATGGGTTTGAGGCAGGAGCAAATAAACAGGCAACTCCTCACTTCATCCCATTGTCAGCCTGACTGTCTCGTACTTTGCCCATTTGCTGTTCTTCAGTGTTTGACATCTTTCAATGTCCCATTCACCATAAGGAATGTTTCTTTGCGCACATTTGATGTTATAAGCCAGGGGGTCAGAATCTATTCCTGGGATTGTCCAGATGACATACAACTTCAGCAGCTAGTTTTGACAACACCATTTGTTTTTCTCTATGATATGAATGTAACAGGTAAAGAGTTCATCCATGCCCAACCCCACTGCCCTTTCCCTGTGTTCTGCTTTATGCCACCTGCCTTGTACATCTTGCAGAATGTGGGCTGTGTCGGAGAGCCTGGCATTGCCGGCCCTTCCCCGGGGCCCATTGGGAAGGTAATTCTTCAGTTGCCAAAGTTTATTTTCATGATGTTCTCTCTCCATGGGAAAGAAGTAGCAAGATTTAAATCTAGCAGCAACGAAGGGACACAAAATGCTGGAGAAATTCAGCAGGGTAGGCAGCATCTCTGTAGAGAAGGAATGGGTGACGTTTCGGGTCGAGAAGAAGGGTCTCAGCCTGAAGCATCACCCGTTCCTTCTCTCCAGAGACACTGCCTGTCCCGCTGAGTTACTCCAGCATTTTGTGTCTATCAGAGATGAAGGAACAAACTTCCAATCAGGATGGAATATGATTGAACACATTACTGATTACATCGATTAGTTCAGAGAATATCCTTCATCAAGCTGAAAATTTTTTCCTCACAGATGTTGATTGCAGACATCTTACTCTGCCTGGCCAATTGAACCTTGAAACACTACAGTGAAGATCGCTTTAAGACTTTCTAGTTAGTCCCCAAAGGAAAACCCATGCTTCAACTCCAATATCATCTTCTGTTGTCTGTGGCTCTAATATTGCAATTTAAGTATCAATAAACTGTGGGTTTACATCCTATTGATTTCCTTCTCTTATTTCCGCAGATCTTGTTCAGGTCATTCTCCTCCCCCTGCGTCAAAAAGGAAGAAAAAGAAGAAGAAATCTGAGCACAAGCGAAGACGGTGGGTGTTTCTATGTCAGGCAAAGCTCGCACACCAAACACAATAGTGGCGGAATTCCCTGCACAGTTGATACCGTCTCCATCCATTGTCAAAGGAGAACAGGCATCCTGTGCATGTTTCTCCAGTCACTCTGCATAGTATGTCTGTGCAGTAAACGTCGGTTTGTGCATTACTCCTTCAAGTTAGAGCACTGCCATTGCACTGCCTATACCCTGTGCACCAGTTGGGCGGCACGGCACGGTGGTGCAGCAGTTGAGTTGCTGCTCGCAGCGCCGGAGATCCGGGTTTTCTACTGAGTTGGCTTCCCTTCATCTTTCACCTCTCATCAATAATGAGCGATTCAGAGATGAGTGAAGGGGTAGTAGTGTTCATTGGATGAGATCAGATACTTTGCCAGCCCATTCTCCCCCACTCATCATGAAAGAGCCATGTGTGGGCGACTTCTAGACTAAACCTCAAAGTCTTCCATAGCTGTGGAGAAAGAGTCCATGAAGTGGGGTTTTAACATTGTTAAAAGTTTAACAGTTGAGCCCAGACATTTTGCATGTGGAAGGGCTGAGCAGACTTCAGTAATGCCCCCACACACCATACACACCGGAGTTTTACCACAGCAAGTGTGAGGTGTTGGGCTTAGGGAGGTTGAATGTGAGGAAAGAATATACTGTTAATGGCAAGACCCTTAACAGCATTGATCTGAAGAGGGATCCTGGAGTCCAGGTTCATAGCTCACTGAAGGTGGCAGAATGAGCTGAAAGGGTGGTAAAGAAGGCATATGGTATGCTTGCCGTCATTTCTAGGGGCATTGAATATATGAGTCCGTAAGTCATGATGCAGCTCTATAGGACTTTAGTTAGACCGCATTTGGAGAATTAGATGCCGTCTGGTTACCCCATTACAGGAAAGATGTGGAGTATTTGGAGAGGGTGTAGAGGGCATGTGCGGACGTGGCGTCGAAGGACGTGAAGCCGAAGCAAAGAAGTGAAAGCCAATTAACCAAACGGAAACTAAGCTGAAAAGCCAACTACCGAAAGCGTACAAAGCCAACTAACCGAAAGAGTTGGACGCCTAAAAACAAATTCCCCGAAAGGCCGCTTTGCCGAAACGCCAACTAACCGAAAGGCTGCATCGCCTACAAGCCAACTCACGAATGGCCTCTCAGCCGAAAAGTCAAATAACGGACATGACGTCGCCAGGGGGGCGGCACTTGTCAGCGATTGGTCCAGACCCCCGCGTCCATCACAACACTGGCCGGGGGAGACGTGAGGGTGGGGGTCATTTTCCCAGACAAGCCATTGGTAACTGGGCACTCTGAACCCGAGCACCAAGTTGTAAGCGGCTGAAGAAGCGCCCATTCTCCACGGCCACAGCCACCCTCCACCTCGTCTCTCCCGTGCGACCGCACTGTGACGGGCTGTGTGTCGGCAGCGCCGGGTGGAGCGGAGGTGTGGGACAGGTTGGTCCATCCGCCCACCCAGGGTCACTGACCGTGATGCACCACCATCGGACCCCAACCCCTGGACCCTGACACACACACCGGGTGATTCACCCCCAACACCCACACCGGGTGATTCACCCCCCCACCCCGGCCACATGGACAGACAGCTCGGGACATTGGCAGCCATAGTAAATCATTTAAAAACATGAGACACACACACAAATTCCCTGGCGGGCCGATGACAAGTGTGCATGACAACAAACAATTTTATCTCCTCCCACTCCCCCCACCCCCCCCCCACCCCCCCCCCCCCCCCCCCCCCCCCCCCCCCCCCCCCCCCCCCCCCCCCCGAACACAGTAATAGCGTCTGGTTGCCTGCGTAACGCATACAAGCACCCACGCACAAAACACCAGATAATCTGTAATCTGTTTTAAACAAAGATAGACACAAAAAGATGGAGTAACTCAGCGGAACAGGCAACATCTCTGGAGAGAGGGAATGAGTGACGTTTCGGGTCGAGACCATTCTTCACACCTGAAGACTGAGTCTGAAGGGTCTCGACCCGAAACGTCACCCATTCCTTCTCTCCAGAGATGCTGCCGGTCCCGCTGAGTCACTCCAGCATTTTGTGTCGCTTTGGTGTGACAGTTGTCTCATTTCATCGGCTTCATGTATTGCGCGCAAGGAAGAGACGCTTTACATGCCGCGTGAATCTATTCATCCACGTGTGCTCTTAATGAAATCTCACATCTTTGCGAGGGAGGAATAGAATGGATGTAACCACAGGCTAAAGCAAAGGCATAGTTAGGACAGGGACATAATCCCACCACTTAATTAACCAGGTTCCTGAATGTAAGAACTATTTATACATGTACCATTTTTGTTTTTAAATCAGTAACTCTCTTTTGAGTTTTAATGCCGACCCCGTCCTGTGGGAAGGGCTTGCGGCAGCTGGTTTCATAGTGCCTTCATTGTTGGTAGGTGCTGATCTTTCACATGGACCACTATCAGTGCCAGCTTGCCAACTTCCATAGCCGCTCTGCATTAGTGGAGTCAGACGTGTTCCTGCTGCGATTGCCACAGAGGCTTTTCGACGTCATTTTCATTGCCCGTCAGATTTTAAGCAGAGAAACAATCTGACGGGGTAATATCTCGAGTGGACATGACGTCAAAAAGCTGAAAAAAACAAAGATACTAGAGCAAGGTCTATGACCTTTGGAAATAAAATCTTAACTATCGAAAATAAAACAAAGATCAATCCCTTTGAATTGCTGACATTGAAAAGCTGAAAAAGAACATTACATATCGAAAAGGAAGGTATTACTGTGTTTAAACAATAAATAACACGTGCTTCTTGTTGTCGGGGGGGGGGGGGGGGGGGCAGTGGGAGGAGATAAAGTTGTTTGTTGTCATGCACACTTGTCATTGGCCCACCAGGGAATTTGTGTATCACCCCATGTTTTAAAAGTGATTTACTATGGCTGCCAATGTACTGAGCCATCTGTCCCCGCAGCCGGGGTGGGGGATGAATCACCCCGTGTGTGGGGGTTGGGGTTTGATGGCGGTGCATCGTGGTCAGTGACTCTGGGTGGGCGGAGGGACCAGCCTGTCCCACATCTCTGCTCCACCCGGCGCTGACGACACACAGCCCGTCACAGTGCGGCCACACGGGGGAGACGAGGGGGAGGGCGGGCATGGCCGTGGGAGAGTGGGGGCTGTCCCGAGGGATGCGTTCCTTCGGCCGCTTGCAGCTTGGTGCTCGGGTTCAGAGTGCCCAGTCACCTATGGCTTGTGTGGGAAAATGACCCCCACCCCGTCTCCACCAGCCAGTGATGTGATGGACGCGGGGGTCTGGACCAATCGCTGACAAGTGCCGCCCCCCTGGCGACGTCATGTCCGCTATTTGACTTTTCGGCTGAGAGGCCATTCGTGAGTTGGCTTGTAGGCTACGCAGCCTTTCAGTGAGTTGGCTTTAAGGCATCCCTCCCTTTCAGTTAGTTGGCTTTTCGGCTTTGTTTCCGTTTGGTTATTTGGCTTTCACTTCTTTGCTTCGGCTTGTCGTCCTTCGACGCCACATCTGGGTACGGCAGAGGGTGTTTACCAGAATACTCCCTGGATTAGGGGGTTTCAGCTACAGGGAGATATTGAATGGACTTAAATTGTTTTCTTTGCGATGTCAGAGATGGAGGGGAAACTTAATAGAAGTAGATACAATGTATATATTATAATGAAAAGCCTAGATAGAGTAGACAGCCACAGCCATTTCCCCTGGTGTCCAGAGAGGATAGTCTAGTTTAGTTGAGTTTAGAGATACAATATTCAGCCCACCGAGTCCACGCTGACCAATGATCACCCGAACACTAGTTAACCCAGCTTTGCATCCAAAACAGTAGGGACAATTTACAAAATCCAATTAACTTACAAACCTGCATGACTGTGGGATGAAACCGGAGCACACATGGAAAACCCATGTGAGCAAATGGACAACGTACAAACTCCATACAGTCAGCACCCATAGTCAGGATCGAACCTGGGTCTCGAGTGCCAAAAGGCAGCAACTCTACTGATGTTCCACCATGCCATAAGGTGAGAGGGGAAAGGTTTAATGGTGATGTGCAGGGGAAAGTTTTTTACACAGAGAGTGGTGTGGGCTCGGAAAGGTGGTGGAGCCAGATACGATAGTGGTGTTTAAGATGCTTTTACATAGGCACATGTAAGTACAGGGAAAAGAGGGATATGCACCATGTACAGGCAGATGAGATCAGTTTCACTAGGCCTCATATTTGGCTTAAACATTGTGGGCCTGATCCACTACAGTTGTGTCGTCTGCAAACGTGAGTTGGAAGGGAAGATGATTAAGGTACGACTGGTCATTAAATTCCAATAGATTGAAGCAATTGTTTTATATGGGGAAACAAAGTTGGAGACCAAGGTATAGAATTGAGAAGTAAAGACAAGGATTGAAGCTTGAAGTTAAGACTGGATGTAAATGTCCAAAATCTATAGAGGGGAAGCGTGATGGAGTGTGGAGGTGAGAGGCTATAAGATTCTAAGATTCTAAGAGTCTAAGGTCAGGTAAAAGGGGGATGAATGTGAGATGAGGGTTGGAGAATACTGAACTGAAGGTGTTATATTTATAATGTGCGCAGTATACAGAACAAAGTGGATAAGTTTACAGTATAGTTAGGAAATGGTAGGTACGACATCGTGGGCATCACGGAGATGAAAGTGGAAGATAGAGGATCGGAGCTGAATATCCAGGATTACACATCCTATTGAAAAGCCAGAGAGGTGGGCACAGGGGGTGGGGAAGGAATGAAGTGTGCCCTTAGCAACGGGTGACGTTGGATCAGAAGATGTGGAATCCTTGTGGATAGAGCAAAGACACTGTGCAAGGGTAAAACGCCCCTGATGGGAGTTATATACAGGCCTCCGAACAATAGTCAGGATGTAGCATACAAATTGCATCAGGTAATACAATTGCATGTATGAAAGGTGATGTTACATTGGTCATTGAGGGTTTCGATATCCAGGTAGACTGGTAAAACCAAGCTGATACTGGAACCCTAGAGAAGGAATTTGTAGAGTGCCTACAAGATGGCACTTAGAGCAGCTTGTGATCGAGCCTACGAGGTTAAAGGCAATTCTGGATTTTGTGTTGTGTAACAAACCAGATTTGGTTAGGGAGCTTAAGGTAAAGGCACCCCTAGGAGATAATGACCATAATATGATCAAATTCAACCAGCAGTTTGAAAGGGAAAAGATGTGTCGGTATTCCTATTGAATAAAGCTAAATACAGAGGCTAACCCCAAGGGACCCCAGCAGGGCCAACAATGGCAATAGTTTCTGGGAATAATTTGGAAGACGCGGGATCTTTTAATTCCAAAGAGGAAGAAAGATTACAAGGGAGAATTAGGCGACCAAAGGAAATTGAAGGCAGCATACAAGTAAAAGATGGACAATTTAGAGAGCCATTGATTATTGTAGCAAATGTAACATAGATAAAACAATTAGTAAACAGTAAGCAGAAAGTCTCCGATGTGTGTATTTGGTGACTGAATCATTAAGGCACTTACCTTTCCTACTTTAAGGCAGGCACAGTGGCAATGCTGGCAGAGCTGCTGTACACAGCAACACAGACCTGGGTTTGATCCTCATCTCAGGTGCTGAATTGTGGAGTTTGCACGTTCGCTCTGTGACCATGTGGTTTCCTCTGGATGCTCCAGTTTTCTTCCACATCCACAAAATGTGTGGGTTTGTAGGTTAATCTGCCTGCATAAAGTTGCCATTAGAGTGTAAAGAGTGGATGCAAAAGGTGGAATAACATAGAACTAGTGTGAATGGATGTTTGGTAGTCAGCGTGGATGGTGGGTCAAGGGCTGTATCTTTCAGTCAAACACTGGAGGGTGGTAATGGTTTTGCTGAAGGTTCTTCCGCAACCTCTAACCCGACACAGCTTGTTGTAATTCAGACAAAAGTGATTCATAAATCATGCATGTAAATAAAGCATGACATTTCTAACTTATGTTAGTTGAAGTCAAATGGGGATCATAGGTTAATAAAGTATTAAGAATTTGGAATGCACGTTATTTGTATCCCAAGGGCCTGTCCCACTTGGCAGTCATTTGAGCCTCATTTACGCGTTCTATGTAAATTAGGTCGACGTGTCATGGCGCATGGCGCATGCATACGTTTCGCATGGTGACGTTTGCGTTTGCGGTGGCGCGCGGTATCGTGTGATGCTCCAGGATTTAGTACAGGAACAAAATCCTCGCGCGCTCGCGTACGAAAGTGCTGATGCATTGGTGTCCCGACATCTCACGTGTATTGCATGGTGATGCATGGTTATGTCACCATGCGTCAACATCCTGCCATGCGCCGCAGGGTATTCTAATGACGTCACGCGCACCAGACGGCTGTGATGACGCGTCATGACACGTGATTTGCGCGCGACATCGCACATCACGACGTGTCGACCTATTTTACACATGGTGCGTTAGTGAAGACTCTGTATGTTGGAAGAAGGCATTGTTCTGACTTAAGGTAGACACAAAATGCTGGAGTAACTCAGCGCGACAGCAGCAACAACTCTGGAGAGAAGGAATGGGTGATATTTCGGGTCTATCTTCGATTTAAACCGGCGGGGTGGGAGATTGCAACCTTCACGTGGTCCACCCTGTTTCGACTAATGCAATCAACTCAACGTGCCCAAGCTAAAGATCAAATAGAACAAGTTGTCGTACAACTTTAGGCTCTGCATGCCATAGGCAAGAAGAAGAAGAAGAAAAACCAGCATCTGCAGCTCTTCCACACACATTGTTCTAACAAGCAGGTTTTGTCTTCTTTCACACATTGCCTGTAAAGTTTGCATTATATGTTCCCTTTGTTAATGGTCTTGTTTCTCCTGTTCTATTTCAGGTCCCCTTCTTGCAGTCCTGCCCCAGTGAGAAAAAAGAAAAAGAAAAGTTCCAAGAAGCACAAAAGAAACAGGTAAAAAATATGAATACTTATCATATATCAACAGGAAATTAATGAGCCAGCTGTTGGATGTTCATCTCAGAATGGGTGGCTGCTCCAAGCTTTCAAGTTAATGTTGATCAAGGTTTAGGTCTGATCTGCTCCAGTGGTTTTTTGTACATGTGTTGTCTGTGTTACTGTAGCTTATGCAGAGAGGTATTGCATATTTGTAGGATAAACCAGAGCTGGATTAACACAGTAAATTATAGGGCAAAAGGGACTGTTTTAGAAAAAAGAGACCCTGGGGGTGCCAGTACACAATTCCATGAATGTAACAACACAGGTGGGCAAGGTGGTGAAGTTCTCTTGAACTTCTACAGGTGCACAGTAGAGAACATATTGACCGATTGCATCATTGCCTGGTTCGGCAACTTGAACGTCCGGGAGCGACCACTGCCCATTCCATCACCGGCTCTGACCTCCCCACTAGCGAAGGGATTTATCGGAGTCGCTGCCGCGAAAAGGCATCATCAGAGACCCACACCATCGTGGCTTCGCACTCATTTCTCCACTGCCATCCGGGAGAAGGTACAGGAGCCTGAAAACTGAAACGTTCAACTTCGGGAACAGCTTCTTCCTTACAGCCATCAGGCTATTTTACTTCGGAGTCACGTGAGTGACTACGTGAAGAACCCGTCCAGCACGCATGCGCGACATGAGTGTTCACGCAGTACAACAGCGACGCAGCGGAAGCCAGGCGCTCCCGCTACAGCTTAAAAAAGACGGAACTTCGATATTCTGAGGTCGTTTTTTCCGAAAAAGAAGTGTTTTGTTTTGTCCCAGCAGGAAGAACATGAGCAAGAGAAGACAAGCCAAGAAGTCAGCCCCTCGTTCGACTCCAACAGAGGAGCGTTCCATCAGTGGGGGGCAAGAGGCGGTAGGACCGCTAACCCAGCGATCCGCCGTCCCCGACACCGTGCCGAGCCCAGTCCCGCTAGCGCAGCCTGAGCAGCCGGGTGGATGTAAAGCAGCACGGAAGACCAACCGGCCGGTGGTATCCGATTCTTCGGACGGGGATGTCTCACCGCCCGTTCGGGGCAGAGATAGCCGCCTGAGCCGCATGGAGCGGCTCGTGGGGCAAATGCTCCAGCAAGACTTGCTTCAGGAGATGGAGCAGTCTCGCAAAGGGAGTTCAGGCACTCCCACCACAGTGCCTCACAACGCACTGGCCATCGCTTCCCCCTCATCCGAGGGCAGCTTTGGCGACCAGGGCTAGGCTGGTTAAGAAGAGGGGTCACTGGCCGAAGATGTCGGGAGTACGCTTGGGGTACAGGACCAGGAAGAGCTGCTGGGTGTGGTAGACCGCTACGTGGCAGCTCCACGAGCAGGACGGCCAGTAGAGCCAAAACTGGCGGCCAGCATTAACTACCTGTCCTTCAAGCCCCTACAAGAGCAGGTAGTTAATGAGGCCCTAGAGCTGTATTCTGCCCCAGAGAATTACGTCTCGATCAACGTGCCGGCTGTCAATAGCCAAATATGGGGCCACATTGAGCCAAACATCCACAACCAAGAGCTCAAACTACAGCGGATCCTCAGGCTCCTGACGTCAGCCATCACTTCATATGCTCATTCCGTGGATGGGGTGGATATGACCACGAATCAGCAGGATACACTCGCACTGCCGTGCAATACCCAGTTCGAAATTAACAACCTCCGTAAGGAGATTATACGACCTGCCCTCAACCCGAAATTCGCGGGTTTGTGCAAAACGCCGACCACAGAGCCGGATATCCTGCTCTTCGGCACGGACCTCTCCAAAAAAGTAAAGGACATGGAGGAGGAGTCCAAAACATTTGGTCTCATGAGGGCAGGCCCCGGGACGAGCAAACCCACTAAACCCAAGCGGCAGTACCCCACCGCGTCCACCAGTCGACGTCAACCCTATGGGACTGGTGAAAGCTCGGGGTACGCACATCACCTCCGCACAAGCCTTTTTTAGGCCAAGGCCCAGAGCGGACCCCATGGAAAATGCGCCACCCCCAACCAGCAGCAACACATCAGACAACACATCAGAAAACTCAACGTCCGACAAAGAGACAGAAGAAACACCCGTAACCATGGAGGTAGGTGGGTCTAGTTCCTACCAGCATATAAAAAGTGGGGGTTCTATACTAACAGGGGGGAGATTACACCTGTTTGTGCAAGCATGGAAGTCTATCACGAATGACAAATATATACTCAACAGCATTCGTGGATCCAAAATAGAGTTTACTCTAGAAAACTTGCCACAGTTCAGCATTCACCCCAAAGGGTCTTTTCCCTCTCAGTTAAAGAAAAATGAGAGGGTCAAGCTGAACTGGTGAGGCTAATTACAAAGGGTATCATTGAAAAAACCAAACATGAACCCTTGGAATTTGTCTCTAACATATTCACTAAAACCAAAAAAGATGGTGGATGTCGCATCATCATTGACTTAACTTCACTAAATATGTTTGTTAAGTATATACATTTCAAAATGGAATCGTTTGTAACTGCCAAACAACCGGATACTTCATGGCAAGCATCGACCTTAAAGATGCTTACTATTCAGTACCCATTCATAAGGATCATTGCAGATACCTGAAATTTACCTGGATGGGGCAACAATGGCAGTTTAAAGCGTTGCCTAACAGTTTAACATCAGCCCCAAGATTATTCACCAAGATACTAAAACCAGCCTTGGCAATATTAAGAAAACAAAAACATATTGTCATGGCATATTTTGATGATATCATAATAATAGGCAAAACCATGGAACTGGCTATATCAGCTGTGTCAGTTACCAAACAATTGTTTGAAACCTTGGGATTTGTCTTACATCCAGATAAATCTAAGTTGACGCCATCCACAACCATGGACTATCTGGGCTTCACAATTAACTCAGTCCACATGTCTGTAACTCTGCCAAAAGACAAAACAGCAGAATTGGCACAAACACGTAACAATTTAATGGTCAACAATCGACCAACCATTCGACAAGTGGTGAGAGTAATTGGAAAAATGGTAGCAGCATTTCCAGCTACACAATTTGGACCTCTATACTGTTCGGATACAGGAACCACTTACTCAACCACAACAGTAACCAACTGCAACTTACAAAGAACAAAAGTGCAGGCACTAAAACGACATGCAGATCACTTTGGCCGGATCATGAAATTACCCACTGAAGCAATATCAGAGCTACAGTGGTGGGTAGAGAACATTTGGCATAGTTCCAGCCCTATCATCAGTGTTAACCCTACGTTAAATATTCAAACAGATACCAGTGCTCAAGGCTGGGGAGCAACTAATTCCATATCCAGCACAGGTGGTAGATGTACTAACCTAGAGTCATCATTACTACTTACACTGGGCATAAATGATCTTGAAATGTTGGGTGCATTTTATGGATTAAAAGCATATTCAACAAATATGCATCACTTGCATGTTCGGTTACAAGTAGACAATATAGGTGGTGGCCTATATTAACCATATGGGCGGCATAAAATCGATGTCTTGTGACAAATTGGTCAACACAATCTGGCAATGTTGTGTCGACAGACATATTTGGCTATCAGCAACTTACCTGCCAGGTAAGCTAAATATAGTGGCAGACACCAGGTCACGCAAATTCAATGATAACACCGAATGGATGTTAAATCCCAAAGTATTTGCTAAATTTACCAAGCAATATGCACGCCAGATATCGATCTATTTGCATCCAGACTAAATCACCAGGTTCCTATGTATGTCGCTTGGGAACCAGACCCTGAAGCAGCAGCGGTAGATGCGTTCGCGCCGGACTGGGGAAATTTCTTCTTTTATGCATTTCCTCCCTTCTGCCTCATCAGTCGGGTACTACGCAAAATACAAATGGACTCTGCTTCAGGTATTTTGACAGTACCCGACTGGCCTACACAGCCATGGTTCCCAGTGCTCCTCGACATGATCGTCGAGACCCCAATGACTTTCCCCAGTTGCCCAGAATTGCTAAGTCACCCAGTATCTGGCATAAGCCACCCATGCCACGATATAATTAAACTCCTGGGTTGCAGATTTTGAAAAGGCCTCTGCTGGGCCTGGGATTGTCAGAAAACATCATCAACACCATGACAGCATCTCACCGTGTATCCACAAGGAAACAGTACTTATCAAGTATCAAGAAGTGGGAAAAATACTGTACGGATACGGGAACCACTTACTCAACCACAACAGTAACCAATGTACTGGAGTTCCTGGCAGGCCTTCACCATAATGAAGGACTCAGCTACAGCGCCATTAACACAGCCAGAAGTGCTCTGTCTGCCTATTTAATACAGGCACCAGGACAACAGGCCATGGGATGCCACCCGCTAGTGATCAAGCTCATGAGGGGGATATTTAACTCCAATCCCCCTAGACCAAGGTATACCCATATCTGGGATGTCAGTGTGGTCCTGACATACCTCAGGGATGGTCACCAGCTAGGTCCCTCACCCTGGAACAATTAACTCTGAAGACGGTAATGCTGATAGCAATAGTGTCAGCACAAAGAGTCCAGTCACTTGACCTATTACGACTGGACAACATGATCATAACTTCAGACCATGTCTCCTTTACTATCCAGGGGCTGGTCAAACAGAGCAGGCCAGGAACATCAAATCCAGTCATGGAATTCCGGGCCTACCCACCAGAACCACGGTTATGTGTGATGACCCACCTACTGAACTATATTGACACAACTAAAAGCCATCGAGGGAGAGAAAAAGCCTTATAGGTCAGCCACAAGAAACCTTATGGCTGGGTAACGAGCCAAACCATTTCAAGATGGCTCAAGCAGGTGCTGAAAGCCGCTGGTATAAATACTAACATGTATAAATCTCACTCCACCAGAGCAGCATCCACGTCGGCGGCTAAGAGAATGGACGTACCAATAGACCACATCCTGGCTACAGCGGGGTGGTCTGGGGAACGAACGTTTCAAACTTTTTATAATAAGCCGTTGGCAGAACTTGCTTCATTTGCAGAGAAAATATTAGAATCTGCAAATATATAATTTAGCCCAGGGGAGCATTTTGCTCTTTGTGTTTGTTAATAAACACCATTATTGTTTTTTACAAACAGATTCATGGTTGATTACGATAACATACTTCCTCCCTCAAACTTCGGCAGTGAGTGAAGTATGAACTTACACGGTTTTAAATCACAGAGCTTTAAAATCTTCACGTAGTCACTCACGTGACTCCGGTAAAATAGTAAGATTAAATGAGAACTTACCAGTTTGAAGTTTGATATGTATTTTATGAAGAGTTACGATGAGGGATTACGTGCCCTCCGCTCCCACCCTCAATAACAGAGATCAAACTGGTATCTAAGCTCTCCTTTTCTTTACTATGTTTATTTCAATTACTGTGTATTTCTGTGATTCCACACCACTGCTTTGAAGTATGTCGCGCATGCGGGCTGGACGGGTTCTTCACGTAATCCCTCATCGTAACTCCTCTTAAAATACAGATCAAACTTCAAACTGGTAAGTTCTCATTTAATCTTACTATTAAACACTACAGCCTCATAATAGTCTATATGATATGCCATTTATTGTCACTATACATGTACAGTGAAACTGAAAGCTGCTCGTACTCAGTGCATACATACAAGTTAGCACAAAAAACAAGAGACAGAAAAACAAAAAACCGAAGGGAGAAGGGGGGATAGGTGCACAATTTCTGCGGCGCTACATACATATGTACATATATACAGATGGAAGTCCTTGGTGTTGGGCAGTGAAGTCAGTGCATGTGTGAATTAGAATTAATAGTAGTTATAATTCTCGGAAAGCAACTTTCTAAGTCTATTTGTCCTGGATTTGATGCACCTATAGCGCCTTCCAGAGGGCAGCAGGTCGAACAGTCCAAACGCAGGATGGGAGGTGTCTTTGATGATATTCTTTGCCCTGCTAAGGCAGCGGGAGGTGTAGATGTCCATCAGGGAGGGGAGAGGGCAGCCAATGATCCTCTGCGCTGTCCTAGTTACCCTCTGAAGCCTCTCCCTGTCTGCCATGGTGCAGCTGCCATACCATGCTGTAATGCAGTATGTCAGCAGGCTCTCGATGGACGAGCGGTAGAAGGTCAGCAGCAGGTTAGAGTCCAGGTTGTGCTTCCTGAGGACCCTCAGGAAGTGCAGCCGCTGCTGAGCCTTCTTGATGACCGCTGTCGTGTTGTCCGTCCAGGAGATATCAGCAGCGATATGGACGCCAAGAAACCGGAAGGTGTTGACCCTCTCCACACACTCGCCGTTGATGTGTAGGGGGACTAAGTCGGTGCTGTGCCTCCTGAAGTCGACAATGAGCTCTTTTGTTTTCCTGGTGTTCAGAGCCAGATTGTTTTCTGAGCACCAGGTTGTCAACTGCAGGACTTCCTCTCTGTAGGCTGCCTCGTCTCCCTTTGAAATAAGTCCGACTACAGTAGTGTCGTCAGCAAATTTGACGATGCGGTTGTTGTTGTGGGCCGGACTACAGTCGTGGGTGTAGAGACAGTATAAGAGGGGGCTTAGCACACAGCCCTGTGGGGAACCGGTACTCAACCTGCGAGTGGAGGAGAGGTGGGGGCCGAGTCTCACAGTCTGGGGCCGGTTGGTGAGGAAATCCTTTATCCAGGCACATGTGAGAGTGGGGAGAATGACCAGTTTACCAATGAGAATGTTACCAATTATTGTCATTGACATTGGCATCGACAATAGACATTATTTACCAATAATAGTCTATTGTCATAACTGCAATAGACTATTATTATTATTATTGTTGCACTGTTTTGTTTGTTTTTAGTATGTGTGTATGTGTATGTGTATATGTATACATATATATATATATATATATAGAGATGTGTGTGTGTGTATATATATATATATATGGGTTTGTTGTAGCCAGCACCGCTATTCGATGTGATCATGGCTGATCATCCCCAAATAGTACCCCGTTCCTGCTTTCTCCCCATATCCCCTGACTCCGCTATTTTTAAGAGCCCTTTTTAAGAGAGAAAGTAAGAATTTCATTATTCTATCTGGGACATATGACAATAAAACACTCTTGACTCTTGACTCTTGAAGATAGTTAGTACAGGAGTTGGGATCACATGTTACAGCTATACAAGATGTTGCTAAGGCCAAAAGTGTACTGTGTCCTCTACTGCTTCTCCAGGTTATTAATCTGTAAAGGGTGCCAGAAAGATTTGCGAGCTTGTTACTGGGTCTAGATGGTTTGAGCAAAAAGCAGAGCTGGGTCTTTTTTACCTGAAGGATAAGACATTGAGGGGTGATCTTATGGAGATACATAGATTTATCTGGGACGTTCTTAAGATTAATAATCACAGAATCTTCCCCAGTGTAAGGGAGTCAAAAACTAGAGGACAAGGTAGAAACATAGAAACATCGAAAATAGGTGCAGGAGTAGGCTATTCGGCCCTTCAAACCAGCACCGCCATTCAATATGATCACGGCAGATCCACAATTAGAACCCCATTCCTGCTTTTTCCCCATATCCCTTGAATCTAAAGGTTTAAGGTAAGAAGGGAAAGATTTAATAAGAAGCTGAGAGACAATATTTTCATGCAGAGGGTTGTGAGTATAGGGAATGAGCTGTCAGAGGAAGTGGTAGAGACCGGTAAAATTAAGACACTTAAAGACACGTGGACAGGAACATTCACTGAAAAGGTTTGTAGTGATATGGGTCCAGCTCAGGCAGGTGGGGTGTGCTTGATTAAGCAGCTTGGCCAGGCTGGATGAGCTGGGCTGATGGGCTTGTTGCTGTGCTGTGGCACTCTATGATTCTACACATTTCCGTTTATCATTTACTGTATTGCATTCAAATAATCGAATGCTCAGCGAAAATCATGGCCTGAATGGATAATCTTCCTCATACAACCACAGCACACTGGCACATTCTATTTCAGGTTGCATTACTGGGGCCTCAGCCACTTGACTTGCTGCTCACTGCTCCAGTGACCCACACTTAACTCCGGAGTTGGCTATGTGGAGTTTGCAGGTCTCCTGCTCTACAGCAGGCAGAGAAGAAAGCAAATGGCATGTTGGCCTTTATAATAAGATGAATCGAATATAGGAGCAAAGAGGTTCTTCTGCAGTTGTACAGAGCCCTAGTGAGACCACACCTGGAGTATTGTGTGCAGTTTTGCTCCCCTAATTTGAGGAAGGACATTCTTGCTATTGAGGGAGTGCACCGTAGGTTTACAAGGTTAATTCCTGGGATGGCGGGACTGTTATAAGCAGAGAGAATGGAGCAGCTGGGCTTGTACACTCTGGAGTTTAGAAGGATGAGAGGGTTCTCATTGAAACATATAAGATTGTTAAGGGCTTGGACATGCTAGAGGCAGGAAACTTCGGGGAGTCCAGAACCAGGGGCCACAGTTTAAGAAAAAGGAGTATGCCATTTATAACGGAGACGAGGAAACACTTTTTCTCACAGAGAGTGGTGAGTCTGTGGAATTCTCTGCCTCGGGCGGTGGAGGCAGGTTCTCTGGATACTTTTAAAAGAGAGCTAGATAGGACTCTTGAAGATAGTGGAGTCAGGGGAAATGGGGAGAAGGCAGGAACGGGGTACTGATTGAAGATGATCAGCCATGATCACATTGGATGGCGGTGCTGGCTTGAAGAGCTGAATGGCCTACTCCTGCACCTATTGTCTATTGTCTGTTGTGTATTGTCCCTCTCCTCCGCTCGTCTAGCCATCTTTGTGTCCCGGGGTTGCCTCCTGCAGCCGACCTTTAAGTCGCTGGAGATATTACCCCGGTTCACCCTCCTACCAGCCCACGCTCCTCACATCCACCGAGTCCAAGACCCTCCCGGTTACACCATCCAACTAGCCTTTGCACGGTTCCCGGCCCTGCTGTCCGACAAGCCTGCAGCGATCTCCTATCGACTGCTGAGCCTTTGGGTGGGTACCCGGTCCGTCGATCGCTGGACCTTCGGACGACGTCCCGCCGACCAATAACCCTTCGACAGGCACCGTGGCGGCGGCACCTTGGGAAAGCCTCCGCCGCGAGGCACCTCGGCAGATCGATGGGTGTGCAGTGGAGAAACGGGATTGATGTAGGATTAATGGTCAAAGGTGCTTGATGGTCAGTGCTGACCTGGGCCGAATGGTCTGTTTCCGTGCAGTGTTACTCTCTGTTTCATCTTATATCATAGCATACTTTAGAAACATATAATATACTGTATCAGATCTTATAGAAACATATCAAATGCTTAATCGATTGGACAGGCTAGATGAAGGAAAAATGTTCCCCATGTTGGGTGTGTTCAGAACTAGGGGTCACAGTTTAAGAATAAGGGGTAGGCCATTTAGGACTAAGATGAGGAAAGACTTTTTCAGCCAGAGAGTTGTTACTCTATTGAATTCTCTGCCACAGAAGACAGTGGAGGCCAATTAACTGGATGTATTCACGGCAGAGTTAGATATAGCTCTTAGGGCTAATGGAATCAAGGGATATTGGGAGAAAGTAGGAACAGGGTACTGATTCTGGATGATCAGCCATGTTCATATTGAATGGTGGTGCTGGCTCAAAGGGCCGAATGGCACCTATTTTCTATATTTCTATGGTTCTATGTTTATACCATGGTTCATCTGAAATGAGACAAAACAGCCATAAAAGATCATAAATTCCCGCTTCAAGTTAAGCCCAATGTAAATCAAAATGTAACTAACTTTTGAGCAAGTTCGAAAAAGCTTTGCTCCTGAAGCCGTCTCACGAGCGACATCAGCCGTGTGCCCAGATCCAATTAATCCCCATCAAAGTTGTGCTAATTGCATCAGTGTAAGGGGTGGTCAAAGTTGCTCTTGGGATTAAGGTGAAACCTTGTAGATGCAACACTGTTGAGCACATTTAAAAATATCATAAATAATACCATTAATAATGTAGTTTAAAAACTGTGAGGTAAATACCAATGTCACCACTAACTTGTTGTACACAGTCTTTTTAAGGTCATTTTAAATGATTTTAACTTGAAGTCACCTACAGATGGTGGATGAGATGCTCTGATCAACGGTCCATATTTACTTTGTTAAATCCAATTTCAGCTGTATTGAGCAAACTGTATCAGACACCACTATTCTTTATAAAATATATTTTAAAGCACAATCTATTTTTAAAATGACGTTCTGACTACACAGGTCATGGAGGAGTTAGTTTCCTCTTGTAATTGTGGAAATTAGCTTGAGTGGAAACTTGAACTGGAAAATCAATTCTGAAAAACCCACATGATTTTGAGTGCAGTTTGCAGCTATTTGTAGCTCACACCTTTATTAAGCTTTGAAGCAAATTTCCATTTTGTGCCAGTCTCAATTTCTATTTTGCAGTTACTGCTCCTATAAGTTTCAATTTAAGCAGAAGGTAGGCACAAAATGCGGAAGTATCTCAGCGGGACAGGCAGCATCTCTGAAGAGAAGGAATGGGTGACGTTTCGGGTCGAGACCCTTCTTCAGACTGAGAGTCAGGGGGAAACTAGATATGGAAGGGTACACAGTGTATGTAAGGTGTGAAAAGAACAGGTGAAAGCAGACAGTGATTACGGCAATGTACAATGGTTCATTGTTGGCTGTGGGGAAGGTGACAACGAGGCGTACAAACTGTAAAATTAATCAGGAGGACGGTGAAACTAGTCGGAGAACGAGGGTGGAGGAGGGACAGGAAGTGAGAGAATGCAAGGGTTATGGGCTTCTCCCACTTAGGCGACTTTTTAGGCGACAGCAGGAGACTATGCAATCACCACATGGTTGCCACATGTTCGCGGGTGGTTGCCGGGCAGTCACCTTTATGGTCGTGAGGAGTCCCCGCATTCTGGGAACTAGTCGCGGCCTCATTTTGGTCGCCATGAATTTTTCAACATTTTGAAATATTTGCGGTGACCAAAATGAAGCCGCCATGGAGTTCTCATGCGAATTCTCACGCTGTAGGTGGGTCGCCAGGAGGTCCTAGTGAGTGGCCAGGAGGTTCTCGTAGGTTCATGTAGGTTGTAGCCAGTGCTGACCGGTGAATTTAATTGGCTCATTGAGAACTAACAAACGTAAGCAGTAGTTTTCAGAACCAAGGATAACCGACGGTAATGTTAATGTCCGCCGAGCTTCATAGCCATGTATTTCTGGCTTCTTAAAAGTTGTCTCCACTGCTTCTCCACTCCTTCTCTCCCCCTCTCCCCCCCCCCTCTTTTAAAGGACTTACCGTACACTGCGCTTCAGCTGTCTTAATTACATCGCCAACCTTCCTGTTCATCGCGGTGTATGTCTGTATCACATTGGCTTTGCACCACGTGAATGTCACTCAGACAGGGTTCCCCCCACTTGCTCTGTCCCCTACTTACATAACGGGCTGGTGAAGGAAGCGGCGTGTGTGTGTGTGTGTGTGTGTGTGTGTGTGTGTGTGTGTGTGTATGTGTGTGTATGTGTGTGTGTGTGTGTGTGTGTGTGTGTGTGTGTGTGTGTGTGTGTGTGTGTGTGTGTGTGTGTGTGTGTGTGTGTGTGTGTGTGTGTGTGTGTGTGTGTGTGTGTGTGTGTGTGTGTGTGTGTGTGTGTGTGTGGGTGTGTGTGTGTGTGTGTGTGTGTGTGTGTGTGTGTGTGTGTGTTCCACTCTGACAGTCGCCAAAAAATCGCCAAAGTGGGACAGGCCCATTACTTGAAGTTAGTGAAATCAATATTGATACTTCTGGTAATATTGTTAAGCTGCCCAAGCGAAATATGAGGTTTGGCCTCACTCTGACACTGTAGGAGGCCCAGGTCAGAAAGGTCAGTGTGGGACTCAGAGGGGGAATTAAAGTGTTTAGCAACCGGGAGATGAGGTAGGTCTAGGCGGACTGTGCGAAGATGTTTCCCAAAGCGATCGCTGAGCCTGCGCTTGATCTCGCCAATATACAGGAGTCCACACCTGGAACAGCGGATACAGTAGCTGAAGTTGGAGGAGATGCAAGTGAACATCTGATTCATCTGAAAGGACTGTCTGGGTCCTTGGACGGATTTGCGGGAGGAAGTTGCAAAAGGATTTGAGTATAGGAGCAGGGAGGTTCTACTGCAATTGTACAGGGTCTTGGTGAGACCACACCTGGAGTATTGCGTACAGTTTTGGTCTCCAAATCTGAGGAAGGACATTATTGCCATAGAGGGAGTGCAGAGAAGGTTCACCAGACTGATTCCTGGGATGTCAGGTCTGTCTTATGAAGAAAGACTGGATAGACTTGGTTTATACTCTCTAGAATTTAGGAGATTGAGAGCTTAGAAACTTACAATATTCTTAAGGGGTTGGACAGGCTAGATGCAGGAAGTTTGCTCCCGATGTTGGGGAAGTCCAGGACAAGGGGTCACAGCTTAAGGATAAGGAAATCCTTTAAAACCGAGATGAGAAGAACTTTTTTCACACAGAGAGTGGTGAATCTCTGGAACTCTCTGCCACAGAGGGTCGTCGAGGCCAGTTCATTGGCTATATTTAAGAGGGAGTTAGATGTAGCCCTTGAGGCTAAGGGGATCAGAGAGTATGGAGAGAAGGCAGGTACGGGATACTGAGTTGGATGATCAGCCATGATCACATTGAATGGCGGTGCAGGCTCGAAGGGCCAAATGGCCTACTCCTGCACCTAATTTCTATGTTTCTATGTAAGTATAGGGACAGGTGTTGCATCTCCTGCAGTTGCAGGGGAAAGTACCTGGGGAGGGGGTGGTTTGGGTGGGAAGGGATGAGTTAACCAGGGAGTTGCGGGGGGAACATTCTCTGTGGGAGGCAGAAAGGGGTGGAGATGGGAAGATGTGACTAGTGGTGGGATTCTGTTGGAGATGATGTATGCGATGACTATTGGGGTGAAAGGTGAGGACTTGGGGGACTAGTGAGGAATAGGGTCCCTATTGCATCTGGGGCGAGGGGGAGCAAGAGCGGAGATGCGGGATATCGAGGAGACCCATGTGAGGGCTTCAACCATGATGCAAGAGGGGAACCCCCATTCCCAAGAGAATGAGGGCCTCTTAGATGTCCTGGTATCGAACAAATATCGAATTGTACACATTATTAAAAATATATATATATATTTGTTTGGAAAGAGACAGAGAGCATTGAATGCCATCTGCCAGAGAGATGACCCACAAACGCTTCTGGGGCAGATTGCTAAATTACCACCAAATATTAATAGTGAGATATGAGACGTATAAAGTGGTAAGAAATCTATGGGGGACACTTACAAGTATATATACCTGGAAGTTCATGGTGTTTACACATAACATTTTACATGCATAATGCTGCCAGAATGCTGCCTGGATTTACCTGAATGCTGCCTGGATTAGAGTCACAGAAACATCATCCATTCCTTCTCTCCAGTGATGCTGCCTTTGCCCTCAGTTACGTCAGCATTTTGTGTCTTTTCTCAGGTCACAGATAATGCTGGGCTTATCAGATCCAGCATCCCTCATGTTAGATATTAGACCTTTAACGCAAATGTAAACATTCACAACTAAAAAGACAATTTGAGTGCGGGCGGGGTACTAAAAACCCAATTAGTGTTAAGGAACATCAGAATTTGTCCAAACTGTTTGATTTCCAATAATAGTTTAATAATGTTCCCATTTTAACATCACTCACTCTTCTGTATTTAAGCTGCGTTTCATAATTAATTTTAAATCAGAGAAAATCGTTATGCCTAAACCACTGAATGGTTCCTTTTCATTAATATCGCTGCTAATTGGATATAATAGCCTCATTTACGTATCTCAAGAGGAAAAATTGGAAACTTAATATGTACAAATGCAAAGTGCTGGTCTTCTCACGCATTCGCAAGACATTGCGGAGAATTATGGACCCAGCCCAAACCAACCTCCCTTCCATAGACACAAAATGCTACAGTAACTCAGTCTTGACCTGAAACGTCACCCATTCCTTTTCCCCAGAGATGCTGCCTGTCGTGCTCAGTTACTCCAGCACTTTATGTCTACCTTCGATTTAAATCAGCATCTGCAGTTCTTTCCTACAAATCCCTTCCATTGACTCCATTTATACCTCACGCGGCCTCAGCAAGTCCAGCAGCATAATCAAGGACGAGTCGCACCCTGGTCACTCCCTCTTCTCTCCTCTCCCGTCAGGCAAAAGGTGTAGAAGTGTGAAAACATACAGCTTCAGATTCAGGGACAGTTTCTTCCCAGCTGTTATCATGCAACTGAACCATCCTTGCTATTGAGGAAGTGCAGCGTAGGTTTACAAGGTTAACTCCCGCAATGATGGGAATGTCATATGCTGAGAGAATGGAGCAGCTGGGATTGTACACTCTGGAGTTTAGAAGGATGAGAGGAGATCTCATTGAAACATATAAGATTGTTAAGGATTTGAACACGCTAGAGGCAGGAAACATGTTCCCGATGTTGGGGGAGTCCAGAACCAGGGGCCAGAGTTTAAGAACGGAGACGAGGAAACACTTTTTCTCACAGAGAGTGGTGAGTCTGTGGAATTCTCTGCCTCAAGGGGCAGTGGAGGCAGGTTCTCTGGATGATTTCAAGAGAGAGCTAGATAGGGCTCTTAAAAATAGTGGAGTCAGGGGATATGGGGAGAAGGCAGGAACGGGGTACTGATTGGGGATGATCAGCCATGATCACATTGAATGGCGGAGCTGGCTCGAAGGGCCGAATGGCCTACTCCTGCACCTATTGTCTATTGTCTATTGTCTATCCTACTACAACCAGAGAGCAGTCCTGAACTCTACCTCATTGGTGACCCTCGGACTATCTTTGATCGGACTTTACTGGTTTTACCTTGTACTAAACTTTATTCCCTTCTCATGTATCTGTACAGTGTAAATGGCTCGATTGTAATCATGCATTGTCTTTCCGCTGACTGGATAGCATGCAACAATAGCTTTTCATTGTAACCCCGTACACGTGACAATAAATTAAACTAATCAAATTTGTATTATCCGCAGGTCAGCAGCAGCGTCCGCAAAGAAACGACGCCACAGGTATGAGATAATTTGATGGAAAAAAGTTAATAACTGCTGAATTAGTTTTGTGCCTAACTACTGATTGTCAAAAAAAAATCCTATTCTTTCCTGCAGCTCCAAAAGTCCAAAGAGAAAGAGAAATCATGAGAAAAGGCATCGGAAACGGTAAGCGGCACATTGCAGTGGTCTTTCATCGGTCATTCAGCAGTCTTTCATATGTGTGTTTGTCACATTGTCTGCAGCAGAGTAGCAAAAGTAGGCACCAAAGATTCTTTCAGCATACTGGTGTAGTTTATTCTTCTGCAGCATCCCCATTAAATGTCAGAATGTCTGCACAATTGAGCTGTCTGCATGGTGACTTATATTGGCTGTTTTGTAACATCCTGCTGGTAGCACTAGTGTCAATGTGTTTACATAAGTTGAGGCAAAGAATTGGAATATTGTGCAATGCACAATGACAGAGTCCTCCAGAAATGATTGTTGATCTTCATTAAGCCTGCATAATAAAAAGGAAGTTTTACCAAGGGTGGACAATAGTAAGGTTAAATGAGAACTTACCAGTTTGAAGTTTGATCTTTATTTTATGAGGAGTTACGATGAGGGATTACGTGAAGACCCCGCCAGCACGCATGCGCGACATTCTTCAAAGCAGCGGTGTGGAATCACAGAACACAGTAATTGAAATAAACATAGTAAAGATAAGAAGAACTAGGATACCAGTTGACCTTTATAATTGAGGGCGAGAGCAGAGGGCACGTAATCCCTCATCGTAACTTCTCATCAAATAAAGATCAAACTTCAAACTGGTAAGTTCTCGTTTAATCTTACTATTTTACTTCGGAGTCACGTGAGTGACTATGTGAAGAATTTAAAGCTCTGTGATTTCAAGCCGTGTAACAGTCCATGCTTCACTCACGTTTGCAAAGTCCTTTCCGTGGACCGTAAGGATATGGTCCATTGGTACCTCCATATTCCTGGCCGCCGATGTTGCTGCTGCCCTGGTGGAGTGAGATTTTAAAATGTCAGTATCCACCCCAGCAGCTCCCAATACCTGGCTGAGCCATCTTGAGATGGTTTGTACCGACACCTGACCATGTGGCTTTTTGAAGCTGACCCATAGTGCCTTTTCTCTCCCTCGGAATGCTTTGGTGTGCTAATGTATAGCAGCAGATGTGACATGACACATAAACGGGGGTCAGGTGGGTACGCCCAGAATTCCATCGTTAGTCCTGAAGTTCCTGGTCTGCTCTGCTTGACCAGCTCCCAGATTGTGAATGTAATTTGGTCAGTTGATGGGACCATATTGTTCAGTCTTAGATAGTGTAGGGACTGGACCCTTTGGGCTGAGACTAAAGCCATCAGCATTACAGTTTTCAGGGTGAACTGTTCCAGAGTCAGGGATCTGGCTGGTGACCAACCCCTTAGAAATGACAGGACGACACTGACGTCCCAGATCTGGGTATACCTTGGTCTAGGGGGGTTGGTATTAAAAATACCTTTCATTAGTTTGGCCACCAGCGGATGTGATCCTATGGACTGTTGTCCTGGTGCATGCCATAGATAGGCTGACAGAGCACTCCTAGCACAATTAATTGTGCTGTAACTCAGACCTTCATCGTAGTGAAGGCTGGACAGGAACTCCAGTACGTTCGTTATTGTCGCTGTTCTATATGTTGCCCTAGTCCTCGAGCAGTACGCTTCCCACTTCCTGATGCTGGAGAGGTACTGTTTCTTGGTGGATTGTCGGTAAGATGCCGTCATCATGTCCATGGTCCTGTTTGATAGACCCAGATTCAATAGTGGTCTTTTTAAATTCTGCAACCCAACAGATTTATTCTGTCATGGCATGGATGACTCTTGCCCATGACAGGGTGGACCAACAGATCTGGTCTTCTGGGAATGGTCATGGGTGGTTCAGTGACCATGTCAAGGACCACAGGGAACCATGGCTGTGTAGTCCAGTCGGGTACTACCAAAATACCTGAAGCAGAGCCCATTTGTATTTTGCGTAGGACCCGACTGATGAGGCAGAAGGGGGGATGAGCATAAAAAAACAATTTTCCCCAATTCAGCAAGAACGCGTCCATCACTGCTGCCTCGGGGTCTGGTTCCCAAGCGACACATGTTGATAACTGGTGATTCAGTCCGGAAGCGAAGAGATCGATATCTGGTGTTCCATATCGCTTTGTAATAGCTTTTAATAACTATGATATAGTTGGGATCACGGAGACATGGCTCCAGGGTGACCAACGCTGGGAGCTGAACATCCAGGGATATTCAATATTCAGGAGGGATAAACAGAAAGGAAAAGAAGGTGGGGTAGCGTTACTGATTAGAGAGGGGATTAATGCAATGGAAAGGAAGGACGTTAGTTTGGAGGATGTGGAATCGGTATGGGTAGAGCTGCGAAACACTAAGGGGCAGAAAACGCTGGTGGGTGTTGTGTACAGGCCACCTAACAGTAGTAGTGAAGTTGGAGATGGCATCAAACAGGAAATTAGAAATGTGTGCGACAAAGGCAAAACGGTTATAATGGGTGACTTCAATCTACATATAGATTGGGTGAATCAAATTGGCAGGGGTGCTGAGGCAGAGGATTTCTTGGAATGTATGCGGGATAGTTATCTAAATCAACATGTAGAGGAACCAACGAGAGATCAGGCTATTTTAGACTGGGTATTGAGTAATGAGGAAGGGTTAGTTAGCAATCTTGTTGTATGTGTCCCTTGGGCAAGAGTGACCATAATATGTTTGAGTTCTTCATTAGGATGGAGAGTGACATTGTTAATTCAGAAACAATGGTTCGGAACTTAAAGAAAGGTAACTTTGAGGGTATGAGACGTGAATTGACCAAGATTGACTGGCAATTAATTCTAAAAGGGTTGACGGTGGATATGCAATGGAAGACATTTAAAGGCTGCATGGATGAACTACAAAAATTGTTCATACCAGTTTGGCAAAAGAATAAATCAGGGAAGGTAGTACATCCATGGATAATAAGGGAAATCAGGGATAGTATCAAAGCGAAGGATGATGCGTACAAATTAGCCAGAAAAAGCAGCATACCGGAGGACTGGGAGAAATTCAAAGACCAGCAGAGGAGGACAAAGGGCTTAATTAGGAAAGGGAAAGTAGATTATGAAAGAAAACTGGCAGGGAACATAAAAACTGACTGCAAAAGTTTTTATAGCTATGTGAAAAGAAAGCGATTAGTTAAAACAAATGTAGGTCCCTTGCAGTCAGAAACAGGTGAGTTGATCATGGGGAACACGGATATGGCGGACCAATTGAATAACTACTTTGGTTCCGTCTTCACTAAGGAAGACATAAATAATTTGCCGGAAATAGCAGGGGACCGCGGGTCAAAGGAGTTGGAGGAATTGAGTGAAATCCAGGTTAGCCGGGAAGTGGTGTTGGGTAAATTGAATGGATTAAAGGCCGATAAATCCCCAGGGCCAGATAGGCTGCATCCCAGAGTACTTAAGGAAGTAGCTCCAGAAATAGTGGATGCATTAGTAATAATCTTTCAAAACTCTTTAGATTCTGGAATAGTTCCTGAAGATTGGCGGGTAGCAAACGTAACCCCACTTTTTAAGAAGGGAGGGAGAGAGAAAATGGGGAATTACAGACCAGTTAGTCTAACATCGGTAGTGGGGAAACTGCTAGAGTCAGTTATTAAAGATGGGATAGCAGCACATTTGGAAAGTGGTGAAATCATTGGACAAAGTCAGCATGGATTTACGAAAGGTAAATCTTGTCTGACGAATCTTATAGAATTTTTCGAGGATGTAACTAGTAGCGTGGATAGGGGAGAACCAGTGGATGTGGTGTATCTGGACTTCCAGAAGGCTTTCGACAAGGTCCCACATAAGAGATTAGTATACAAACTTAAAGCACAAGGCATTGGGGGTTCAGTATTGATGTGGATAGAGAACTGGCTGGCAAACAGGAAGCAAAGAGTAGGAGTAAACGGGTCCTTTTCACAATGGCAGGCAGTGACTAGTGGGGTACCGCAATGCTCAGTGCTGGGACCCCAGCTATTTACAATATATATTAATGATCTGGATGAGGGAATTGAAGGCAATATCTCCAAGTTTGCGGATGACACTAAGCTGGGGGGCAGTGTTAGCTGGGAGAAGGATGCTAGGAGACTGCAAGGTGACTTGGATAGGCTGGGTGAGTGGGCAAATGTTTGCAGATGCAGTATAATGTGGATAAATGTGAGGTTATCCATTTTGGTGGCAAAAACAGGAAAGCAGACTATTATCTAAATGGTGGCCGATTGGGAAAGGGGGAGATGCAGCGGGACCTAGGTGGCATGGTACTCCAGTCATTGAAGGTAGGCATGCAGGTGCAGCAGGCAGTAAAGAAAGCGAATGGTGTGTTAGCTTTCACTGCAAAAGGATTTGATTATAGGAGCAGGGAGGTTCTACTGCAGTTGTACAGGGTCTTGGTGAGACCACACCTGGAGTATTGCGTACAGTTTTGGTCTCCAAATCTGAGGAAGGACATTATTGCCATAGAGGGAGTGCAGAGACGGTTCACCAGACTGATTCCTGGGATGTCAGGACTGTCTTATGAAGAAAGACTGGATAGACTTGGTTTATACTCTCTAGAATTTAGAAGATTGAGAGGGGATCTTATAGAAACTTACAAAATTCTTAAGGGGTTGGACAGGCTAGATTCAGGAAGATTGTTCCCGATGTTAGGGAAGTCCAGGACAAGGGGTCACAGCTTAAGGATAAAGGGGAAATCTTTTAAAGCCGAGATGAGAAGAACTTTTTTCACGCAGAGAGTGGTGAATCTCTGGAACTCTCTGCCACAGAGGGTAGTTGAGGCCAGTTCATTGGCTATATTTAAGAGGGAGTTAGATGTGGCCCTTGTGGCTAAGGGGATCAGGGGGTATGGAGAGAAGGCAGGTACGGGATACTGCGTTGGATGATCAGCCATGATCATATTGAATGGCGGTGCAGGCTCGAAGGGCCAAATGGCCTACTCCTGCACCTAATTTCTATGTTTCTATGTTTCTATGTTTGCCTTGCCTCCAACCCGCTGCGGTGGTTCGAGCTGAGCAGCTTGCGGCGTTGGGCTTGGCTCAGCAGAAATTGCGTTGGTGTCTGTGGACGCAGCGAGTACGGTCCAGGTGCCACCGGCCGCCCCCCACTGCTGGAACCCTCCTGGGCCATCACAGTCGGACGGAGTGCGACCTTCTTTGTTTTTCTGCCCTTGTCCATGTTCTCTATAAAACAGAGCACAAGGGTTTGACAAAAATACGACCTCAGAATAAGTTTTACTTACCTGGAGGTCCCGTTTTAAACTCTATTGCGGGAGAGCTCGTTCCCCTGCCTGTCACTGTTGCACTGCTTGAGACGCTATGTCGCGCATGCGTGCTGGTGGGGTCTTCACGTAGTCACTCACGTGACTCCGAAGTAAAATAAGGCTTATTCACTTTATATGTAGCATGGAACTGCAGATGCTGGTTCAAACTGAAGATAGACACAAAAAGCTGGAGTAACTCAGCAGGACAGGCAGCATCACTGGAGAGAAGGAATGGGTGACGTTTCAGGTCGAGACCCTTCTTCAGACTGGTTAAGGAAAAGGGGAAATGAGAGGTATAGACGATGATGTAGAGAGATAAAGAACAATGAATGAAAGATATGCAAAAAAGTAATAATGATAAAGGAAACAGGCCGTTGTTGGGTGAGAACGAGAAGCTGGTGTGACTTAGGTGGGGAAGGGATAGAGAGAGAGAATTTTATAGTTCATGCATCAGTTGCATAGGCAAATGTAACGTGCAATTTACCAGCTATAACAGTTTCACAAACTGTTACCTATGATGGGATTAGCTGAACGATGCAAGCATGAGAGTAAAACTCTCCTTCGAATGGAACCAGGAGAATTGTTATATCCACTGGAAAGTACCGTGTTGCTAAGGCAACTTTGACATGGCATGGATGTCTCGACACATCACTGGGATTTCAGTCAAGGTGGGATTGTGAATTTCTGGGCTGGGGCTCTCACTTACACCTTTCAAATTAGAAGCAAGAATGCAATGAACTGATCCAAGCTGATCCATGATCAGTAAATGAAACACTACATCAATTTCCATGATGGTTCACTGCCCTGTATACTGAATGAAGAAAAATCACACAAATTATAATATCTCTTCTGGATTCCCAGATTGACAGTGTTATTTATCATAGTCATTATGTTTTTACAAGTTGGGTTTTGCAAAGTTGATTGTGGAAAACAGTGCAGACTAATATCATTGGTCTTTATCAGCAGAAGCAACTTACGATGAGAAATTGTGCCTTATTTCTGTAATTCAAATATAGCTCGGCCACATAACTGTGTGGTTAATGTTTTTATTACATTGGTGACTACATCAGCATTATTCAGATGGATTTGTATGCTGATATTGCACACAATCTAGCAATGTTACAACATTTTGAGATTTAAAAAATCAAGTCTGCAATTTATCCCATCAGATAAAGCATAAAAATAAGTTTAATTTGACAACTAATTCACATTCATATTTCAAATATTTAAAAAGTTATGGCCATTTTCATACTCGGAAATTAGCAACTTGTTCCCTATTGATTTTCTATGGACATAACAAAAAAGCTGTGATCGAGGACAGTCAAAAGCCCATAACTTTCTTTAAAATTAAGAGAACTGAATGAAATTTTCAGTTATCATAGATTGAAGCATTCTGAAACAAATATAAGATAATCTTACTTGGATGACCTGAAATTAAAGCATATAATTAGTTAGTTACCCAATTGTAGCTAATTACAAAACTCAATTACTAGATCTAAACATTTATCCATCTCTTAAGAAATGATTAACATTTTTAAATAGCCTAAGTGTCCAAATAATATTCACAAAGAATTCACAATAAAACATGATTTTTAAATCTCATTTACATTAATTTATGGGCCAAATGGAAGGAATTTAGGTGTTCAATTGCTGTAAATTAATGGCATTTAAATCAGCTTGTGAGTGGCTGCGCTGGTTTAGAACGTTCACATTGCGGTAGATTTGTGCCCCCAAATGCCCAGAAAAATACTGCGGGATATAATGGGCCCCAAATTAGCTACTCGCAACAATAAACTTTGAATAAAGGGATCTTAAGAAGCCCTTTTTAACGTAAAAATAAACAGCCTACCTTCTGTTGTCCCCTGTATGAGGTGCGGCCCGTTGTCGGCGGTCGCGGGTTTAGAGGTTAATTTTTAACCTACTATAACAAGTAAATAAAGCCCTTAAAACTAATAATAGCTCATGTGACAGAATCTTCCAGCGATTTTTCGTTAATAATTAACTAGGCCGAGCAAGCTCGGTTTGAACAGCCTTGGGAAAATCGCGTTTTAAACCCGCCCCCCCTCTAAAAGGCGCCAAAATCGCGCACACGGGCTGGGACAGATTTTCAGCGACCTTCAGGTACGTTTTACAACATACCTACACAATCACTCGTAACTTGTACAGAATACTTTAGTAGTCAACAAACAACCAGTTGTACTCAATTATTGTTTAACTTAACAACATATTCACCATAAGGAGCATGGATTAGACCAGTTAGGCAATCCTAACATAAAGAAGGACTCAAATTAAGATGTAAGTCTTTGAATTGACATTTGAATAAATTGTGCAGATTACCAAATGCTAAAGTTACATTTTTTTCAATTTTTTTTGTCAGAATTTTAATGTTCTCTGGATTTTCAAATGTCAGCTTCATATTTCCTTTCAAAAAGGAAAGCCATTAGTTGAAATCCAGTAGGAATCTTGTGCTTCCACCTGTCCCATCTGTATCAACCTACAGTCACATTTTAAATGTGTGACAGGCTCTCATATAAAATGGATGGAAGGCTGTTTGCAGATAATTATTTCATCTCTGTTGCCAGAGAAGATTGCAGCCTTCAAGGAGAAGTGTGTAGTGGCTCCCAATGCTCGGGACTCAAGATCCTCGGAGCTTAACTTATGCTCCTTAGAGGCATCTTCAAAAGAAGATAGGACCAGAAATAAGCTGCTCAAGCACTCAATCTTGTTCTCCGACTTCAATTAGTCCATAGGTGCTCGATGCCTTAACTCCATCTATCTTCTTATTACTTACTTAAGGCCCTGTCCCACTTACGTGTCCTTGGCACGCAAATTACGCGACCTCGTCGGCGCGTTGTGGCGCACGGGCATCTCGTGGCCGCATGGGGCCGGTCCTTCTGAGAAGTGCGGAGGAGTATGGAGTTGTGCGTGGTTTTGCGCGGCGCTCCGAAATTTTGTAGCGACCAAAATCTTCGTGTGCCACCGGCCTGTCGCATGACTGACGGCCAAAGTGGGACAGGCCCAAGACCCTGGCACGACGCAACGTCTCACGTCCAACAGCAGCAGAAGCAGGCAAACGATCGCCGAGCTCGGCCTGGGGCTCACGGCCGTTGCGGAACCGGATTTGCCCCCACTTCTACTCCCAGAGCGGGGCCAAGAAAATTGAAGATAGACACAAAATGCAGGAGTAACTCAGCGGGACCGACAGCATCTATGGAGAGAAGGAATGGATGACGTTTCGGGTCAAGACCCTTCTTTCAGACTGAAGAAATGACGTCATGCGCTACAGACGGCTGTGCGGGTGCATGAAGTCGCGCCTGACCTTTGCGGGACTGTCGCGCCTCAATTAGCATGCCAAGGACACGTAAGTGGAACAGGGGCTTTACTTACTTACTGCCTATTATGCCTCCTGGAATGTAGGGCAGTAACGAAGGTCCTCCTTGTTGATTCCTTCATTTGCTGTTTCCGTAACATATTTGTTTTACGAGACAGGGTTGTTAGCCCTGTGCTCAACCTCCAACCTGGAGGACCAGTGGATCGCTCTTCGTCTTGCCTCTACCCTTCGACCTGTCCAGCATGGGAGACCCTAACAGGAGACGAATCTCCCGCTGGCGTTGCTCTCGGGGTCACTAAGACACACAAGCTCCCCAACCACGACAGGGTTTCAATCCAACGGGGAACATCCATCTTCCTAGTGGCGGCGCTGCCCAAGCAGCAGCGGCTCGCCTGCAGTCCTTCTGTCTTTTTCTCTTTTTTTTTGTTTTCTTTTGTCTTGTTGGACGTATGTTTTAGTTTATTTTTAGTTGTGTATGTGTGGGGGGCGGGGGAAACTTGTTTTAGTCTCTTCCTTCAGGGGGATGCAACTTTTTCTTTGTCGTATCTCCGTCTCCGTCTCCATCTGCGCTGAGGCCTAATCACGGAGCTGGCGGCCTCCAACTGGGGCCGACCTCGAGGCTCTGGGGGCAGAGCCAGGACTCACCATCGTGAAGCTGGCCGACTTCGGGGCTGTGGTGGTGCTGCAGCTGCAGCCCGACTTCGGAGCCTCGGAGGCTTCGGCCGCGGGCCCAGTGGACGACAACATCGGGAGCTCGCAGGTCACAGGTTGGTGACCGATTCTCCGGAGCTCCCGCAACAACAGCTTCGTTCACTGGACTGGAGGGTGGCAGCTTCGTCCGCCCCAGGCCGTGGAGTTTGAACCGGCCCGTTCGCGGAGCTCGGATTCGGCCGCGGGACTTACCATCACCCGGCGGGGGGGGGGGGCCCAACATCGAAAGCCTGGATCGCCTCAACACAGAGAGAGAACAAGGAAGGAAGAGATAAGGACTTTAAGACTTTTGCCTTCCATCACAGTGAGGAGGTGCCTGGTAGACTCACTGTGGTGGATGTTAAACTGTGTTCATTGTGTGTTCTGTTATTTTATTCTCTGTTATGACTGCAAGGTATGCAATTTCGTTCAAACTAAAAGTTTGAATGACAATAAAGGATACTTTTCTTCCTAGCTCATTAATCACCACACCAAACTAAAATCAATCAGTTGCACCAAAATATGTTTCTTGCCATTGTTTCTGGCTTAGACACAAAATTCTAGAGTAACTCAGCGGGACAGGCAATATCTCTGGAGAAAAGGAATGGGTGACATTTCGGGTCAAGACCCTTCTTCTGGCTTGTCTAGTTAAAACGTTAAGATTGTTGTCCCTTTCAAAGAGGCGCAATTACTTGCTCTAGACTTTTATTGGGGCCAGTGCCATCTTGAGTATTGATAATGACTTTGCCCAATCCTGCATTCAAATTGCTAATGTACAGGAAGGTACTGCAGATGCTGGTCTAAACCGAAGATAGACACAAAATGCTGGAGTAAGTCAGCGGGTCAGGCAGCATCTCTGGAGAGAAGGACCATGTGATGTTTTAGATCGAGACCCTTCTTCAGAATTTGCTAATATTCTTCAGAATTTGCAGTTCCTTGCAGAAATTGCTAATATTCATCATTAGCCATTTATTTGGCAATGAGCGGTGAAGTCAAGCTATAAAGTGTGCTGGTTACTTAATGCATTTTTATGCATTTTGGGGCAAGAATGCATGAGTGCCTGATTGTCTAAAAGGAGAAATCCATCTTGATAACAGAAGGGCTTGCAGCCAGAGCATGTTGCTGGAATATTTGATTACTGATGCTGGATTTGCTGCATCTGGTAATATTCCAAGATTTAAATGACATTTTATCAACAAAGATTAAATTTGCAGAATTCTTTGTAATGAATTATTTTATATTTAAGTTCTGAGACTTTATTGGCTTGAGTAACCACAGACGATGGTCTTAGAATTATGCGCCACCCGGACATATAGAGTCATGGAAAGTCATTGAGCCATACAGTGTGGAAAAGAGGCCCTCCTGCCCACACTGCCCAACATGTCCCATCTACACTAGTCCAACCAACTGGCATTCGGCCCATATCTCTCGAAACGTACTCTATCCATCTGCATTGGAATAGCACTGGGCATTTAACATGCATCAAGACTATCGATAGAGATGTTGAAGGGTTCATGAACACACCCATTGCATATCCTGAAGCTTTGGCACGTTATATTTTGCACATTTCAAAAGTCAGACTGAAGGCGTGAGCATTTATGTACCATCTCCTGGGCTGAAACCATTAACCACAAATGAAGAAGCAGCGCTCTTCGTCTCAAAATACACACTGGAAGCTCTCTGAAGAGGGTTTGTACCCAATAATAATGCATTGGCTCCCTAACTACACATTGCCGAGTAAAGTAGAATTTTTAAGGCAATAATGCTTCACATTTAATTACCTTGATGGCCACGTGAAGCAACTCTAATGGACATGTTGATTCATCACAGCAAACAATCATCTTTATTTAGTCCTCAGCATAACCAGTCAAGATGGAAGTAAAAAACCCTCAGGCTTCTACAGAGTCCAAGGTCACTCTTTCCCCACAAACATTTTACCACATGTCATGTTTCATATACTCCATCTTACAATGTCATTTTCGGAAAGGGATCTGCATCAGAATGAGTCGATACTAACTGCTTCTGTTGTCCCACTAGGGAGTTTCTTTTATAAAACAAGCTTTTCTGCATCAAAATATTGGTTTTGAATTCCCACCATTCAAACACAGGCCACATCCTCTGACAAGATGGACAAGATGTCATGTCTTGTTTCATGAGTGTTTGTCCTCGGTACATTTCCTATTGATCTCTGCTCAATGTCCTGTGATGTACAGGAACAACATTGTCCATGTCCATGACAATGTGGCCTCCCTACTCTGATGCCCAGTGCATAATGACAGGCTGTGCAGTTACAATGTTATGATGCATGGACAGGCAGCATCTCTGGATAGAAGGAAGGGGTGATATTTGCGTCGAGACCCTTCCTCTGAAGAAAGGTCTTGACCCGAAACGTCACCCATTCCTTCTATCCAGCGATGCTGCCTGTCCCACTGAGTTACTCCGGCATTTTGTGTAGTTTAAACCAGCATCTGCAGTTCCTTCCTACACATGTCAGCATTTTGTACTTTGTTTCTGCACATTATTCACCAATTGGCCCATCTGAATCCATTTCTTATCACTATTAACACCATATGTTAATTTTGTTTTGATGAAAGTTTAGCTTAGTTTAGAGATACAGCGTTGAAACAGGCCCTTTGACCCACCGAGTACACACCGACCAGCGATCCCCGCATGTTAGCACAGGCCCTTTGACCACACACTAGAGACAATACACCTACATACGTCACTTAGCATTTTTTTATCTTAAGATTGGTTTAAAGAACAATCCATACATTATCTTTTAAATCACCAGAACTGGGGCGCTTTGGGCTTTAAAATCTACTGGAGAGGAAGGATTAGGCGACTGATCTTGGGGCGCTTTGGGCTTTAAGGAGAGGCTGGATAGGCGACTTCTTTTTTTCAGCTGGAGTGTTGGAGGCTGAGGGATGACCTTATTGAGGTTTATAAAATCATGAGGATCATAGATAAGGTGAATGATCACTATTGTTTCCCCAGTAGAGCAGTCTAAAGCTAGGTAGCGTAGATGTAAGATGTGAGGGGAAATGTAAATGGGACCTGAGGGTCAACTTATTCGCACGGAATGTGTAGGGCATGTGGAATGAACTGCCAGAGGATGTGGTAAGTGTTGGGTACTATTACAATGGTTTTTATGGACAGGTACATGACAGATAAAATAAGTTCAGAGGGATATGGCCCCAAACGCAGGCAGATGGAACTATCTCAGGTAGGCTATTTGGTCGACACAAACAGGTTGGGCCAAACAGGTTCACCATGCTGTATAAATCTATCAATCAACAACCCAAAAACAAAGATTAATCGATAGCTAGTCTCCACATGATGGGAAGGTCATGATTGAATCGTACAGCATCGAAACAGACCCTTCGGCCCAACATGCCAATGCCGACCAAGGTACCCCATCTACACATTCCACCTGCCTGTGATTGGCCCATATCCAAGCAGAGTATAGAAACAATGAAATGCAGATGCTAGTTAATACACAAAAGGACACAAAGTGTTGCAATAACTCAGCAGGTCAGCAGCATCTCTGGAGAATATGAATTGGTGATACCTTGTGGCCACATGGGGCCGGTCCCTCTGAGAAGCCCTGACCCATGTATTCTCCAATTTTCGGTGACCTTTAACAATCCCTCCCGCCCACATATCCTCCTTTCTTCACCCCTCTCCAGATTTCTCCCCTCCCCCCTCCACCTACATACCTTCCCCTGGCTACTCAATGTGCTTCAACCTATCTGTACTTCAACCTATCTGACTCGCACCATTTTCTTCCATTTCGGGCCTTTGTCCAACCACCCTTCATTGGTGTTCCATTGAGTTAGGCCCATGACACCTTGGGAAGGCTCCACAGATGGTTGCAGCATCCCAGAATCACCCCCCCCTTAATACCTGCTCTCACCATTTATGCTACCAGCATCTACTCAATAAAGGAAACTACAGAAGACTAACTCTAACAAATGCTCAACACTTGCATCCTGTCTTCCACTTATCCTAACACATCATTAAACTCGTAACGCCACAAATATCAACCTTGCATTAAACCGGATGCACTGACGCAGAATACACTTACAGAGAATTACACATACTGCATGTTATACATTTCCTTTCGGCCCCCAACTGACACCAAATATTCTCCACCAAATCCATCTACTGCCCGCACTTTATGTCATTTTCTTGTCACAAAATACCATTTAGGTTTAGGTTTTGTGTTTATTAATTTAGTTTAGTTTAGTTTATTGTCACGTGTACCGAGGTACAGTGAAGTACTTTTGTTAACCAGTCACTGGAAAGACAATATATGATTACAATCGAACAGTCCACATTGTACAGATACAGAATAATGTGAATAACGTTTAGTGCAAGATAAAGTCCAGTGAAATCTGATCAAAGATAGTCCCAGAGTCACCAAAGAGGTAGATAGTAGTTCAGCACTGCTCTCTGGTTGTGGTAGGATGATTCAGTTGCCTGATAACAGCTGGGAAGAAACAGTCCCTGAACGTGGAGGTGTGCGTTTTCACACTTCTGTACCATTTGCCCGATGGGAGAGGGGAGAGGAGGGAGTGGCCAGGGTGCGACTCATCCTTGATTATGCTGCTGGCCTTGCCGAGGCAGCATGAGGTGTAAATGGAGTCAATGGAAGGGAGGTCGGTTTGTGCGGTGGTCTGGGCTGTGCCCACAATTCACTGCGATTTCCTGTGGTCACATGATTATTGTCACCTGTATTGAGATGTAGTGTAAATGTTTAAAAATTGTCCAGTTCATTGGATTCAAGGGGGATTCATTGAAGTGTGTGTTCGATGGAATGGTCTGTATGATCCAACACAGTGAGACACTGACTTTCATCTTGTTGTCAAGGTCTCGGGCTGTACCAACTTCTCACAAAGGCCACCGATGCAGACGTCCCACGTCACATGTTTCAGCCGCCAGGACCTCCAGCTGCTCCAGCAGGTAAATCTTCTTTCCTTGCTCATATGCCCAGATACATCACACTCGTGGGACCAGGAGCTATTACTGACAGCCCTAGCCCCATGGCCATTCCAAGCCAGTCGGTACATCGTAATGTCATCTTTAAGTGCTTGTTGAGAAAGCTAAGCTACAAAAGCTTACTGAAGTGTACAACTTGTCGATTTTTATCTCAGTGTGCAAGCTGTAAACTACCATTAATATCATTTTAAGCTCAACAATATAATCTAATGCTACCACTATTCCTTGCTCAGGTCTCTAGTGCTTGAATCAATGCGCTGTGAGAAGATCACATTAAATCCTTACCTGCCACCAACTCTAAAGGGCTTTCATTAGAAAGCTTCAAGCACTTTAGAAACTCGTGCCCCTATACTGGACAGAATGTGTGAGAAGGTCAAGAAGCAAAGATTCAGACACCAGTGTCAACTTGGGGGAGTTGACAGAAATATAAGTTTATTTTAGTTTAGAGATACAACGCGGAAACAGGCCCTTCAGCCCACCGGGTCCATGCCGACCAGCGATCCTCACATAGTAACACTATCCTACACAATTTTTACATTTACTAAGCCAATTAACCTACATATCTGTATGTTTTTGGTGTGGGAGGATGCCAAAGATTTCTGAGAAAACCCATGCAGGCCACAGAGAGAATGTACAAACGCCGTACAGACAGCACCAGTAGTCGGGATCGAACCCTGATCTGCATTCGCTGTAAGGCAGCAACTCTGGGAAGAATATTGGGAGAATGGGATTACATTGTGAGCTGACATGGAGTTGATGAGCTGAATGGCCTTTGATGACAGAAAGAAACAGAAAACTTAGATGCCCTGTGTGAAGACCATTATGTTACAGTTTTACAAGACATTGGTGAGGCCACATTTGAGGTACAATAAACCCTCGTTATACCGGACCATGGGATGGGGGAGGCAATGGTATCCGTTATTGCCGATTATCCACTATAACAGAGTGAGGTAATATCATTGTATGCCGTTGAAACAAAGAACTGCAGATGATGGTTAATATACAAAAGGACACAAGGTGCTGGAGTAACTCAGCGGGTCAGGCAGCATCTCTGGAGAACATGTATCGGTGACGTTGGGACCCTTCATCAGACTGATTCAGTCTGCTGAGTTACTCCAGCATGTTGTGTCGTTCCATATTTAAACTAATCAGTGATGCCGCTGTGTGCTCCGGCAGGCTCTCATCACCAGCAACACCAAGGCCAGGTTGATGCAGCTGTAGTTGCAGCTCACATTGTAGCTCCCTGGCCGTCAGTGCTTTCTTCAGGCCGCTGCCAATGACAGGACATGCTCGGTCACCCTGGGGCTCCCTCCCAACTCACCAGCTGCCACTTCTTCCTGTCCGCCATTACTTTGTCCAAGGTGGAATATTGCAATGATTTTGTGGTAGAAGGAGGAGGAGGCGGCGGTGGTGGGGGGGGGGGGGGGAGAGGTCGAGTGGACTGAGCAACGGGAGAAGGAGGAGGAGGCAGCGGCTGAGGGGAGAGCAGTCAAACGATGGCCAACAGGAAGAAGTGGCAACTGGTGAGAGGGGAGGGAGCCTCATGGTGGCCGAGTGTCTCCTTCATTAAACAAAACCTAACGTGGCTTTGCAGGTTGGGAAGATTTTCTGTTGCTAGTGATTTTATTAAAACTGTTGCTGGCCAAAAGTTTATTCCTCGATTAACATTCAAGTCTGAAGAACAAAGGTACAAAGGACATTTATTGTCACGTACACCAATTGGTGTAGTGAAATTTGACTTGCCATGCAGCACACAGATAAAGATCAGACTCAACATTAAAGAATTTAACAATAAACATAAAAAACATCCCCCCCACAATGGCTCCCACTGTGAGGGAAGGCACAAAGTCCAGTCCCCATCCGCTTGTCCACCCATAGTCGGGCCTATAGAGGCCTCTGCAGTCGGCGCTACGGCGGCCCGATGTTTCAGGCCCTCTCGCCGGCTGATGGTACTCCGGTGTCGGGAGAACCCTCTCAACGGCTTGGGATACCTGGAACGGCCGCTTCCTTACCGGAGACCGCGGCTTCCGAAGCCGACTGGGTGGATGGATGAAGCTCCACCGCTGGTGATCTCGCCGAGAGATCCCAGGCTCCCGATGTCAAAGTTCAGCGCCGCCGCCCGTGGCTGGCCGCTCCACAGTCCCGCAGCTCCGCTATGTTCACCTGCGGTCTCAGCATTCCAGAGTTCAAGCGCGGCGACCCGGGCAAGGTATCGCCCTCTCCGCGATAGCGCTCCAGCACTGTGTCGCCGCCGAAGCCGTGGTTCTTGCCTGTCCCCTCAGGAAACGCCACTCCAGATCCATTGGTAGGCCGGGTAGGGACCAGGAAGAGCAGTTTCCCCCTTCTCCCCCACCCCCACATAAAAAAAGAATAGACCTCCAAACAAAACACTTTTTAACACTAAAAATAAAAGAAAGAAGTGAAAAGCCAGACAGCTGGAGGATGGGCAGCCAAACCCAATTGGACGGCATCCCCTCCAACCAAAGGGTCTATTCTTAAGGGGTTGGACAGGCTAGATGCAGGAAGATTGTTCCCGATGTTGGGGAAGTCCAGGACAAGGGGTCACAGTTTAAGGATAAAGGGGGAAATCCTTTAGGACTGACATGAGAAAAACATTTTTCACACAGACAGTGGTGAATCTCTGGAATTCTCTGCCACAGAGGGTAGTTGAGGCCAGTTCATTGGCTATATTTAAGAGGGAGTTAGATGTGGCCCTTGTGGCTAAAGGGATCAGGGGGTATGGAGAGAAAGCAGGTACAGGATACTGAGTTGGATGATCAGTCATGATCATATTGAATGGCGGTGCAGGCTCGAAGGGCCGAATGGCCCACTCCTGCACCTATTTTCTATGTTTCTATGTCTCGAACTGAAATGTCACCCATTCCTTCTCTCCAGAGATTCCGCTGAGTTTCTCCAGCTTTTTGTGCCTATCTTCTGTGTAAACCAGCATCTGCAGTTCCTTCCTACACATCACTAAAATAGAGTTGATTTGCACTTGCACACCTAGCTCCTGGTGGAACTACACTACATGCAAATCATTTGTCACATTTCTGACTTAACAGTCATGTCTATGCCTCAAAAATATTTTGAGCAAAATGCTTAGAATGTCCAGGGATCATGAGGAATCTATTCTTGATTGCTATCCACTGGCCCATGGGTTAGATACTGGCCATAGAAAGAACCTGACCGTGCAGTGGTGCCACTATCATGCATTTACCCAGGCTAATGCAGATGAGTTGGGTTAAACTAGTAGCAAACCAGGCGACTCAGTGCACTGGCATAACTCAGCATTTCCAATTGTGAAAGGGGCAAGATTACAGAGGTTTATAATCGTGTCTTTTCATTGAATTTCCTCATAAACCCTCATAAAGATATCATTCATTCAATCATACATTCAATCATTCATTCATTCATTCATTCATAAATCCTCAGTTAATATTTGATATTGGGCCTGGTTTATTATTTTAATGTGCACCAACATACAGTGAAAAATACAGTGGTATTCCAACAAACATTACTACACCTGAATATATCAAGCAAAAATGAAAACAAAAGTGCAGAATTTAGTGTTATAGTTGCAGAGAAAGTACAGATAGAAAAGTGGAAGTGCTGCAACGAGGTAGACTGGAAGATCAGGAGTTTATCCTTAGTGTATAAGAGGTCTATTGAACAGTGGGGAAGAAGCTATTCTTGAATCTGGTGGTACATGCTCTCAGGCCATTGGAAGATGGAAGAGTGGAGAAAAGGAAATGTTGGTTTTGGTGATATACAATGCTGCGTTCACAGTTTCATGCAATTTCTAGTGGTTTGGGGCAGAGAAGTTGTCACACCAAGCTGTGATGCATCTGGATCGGGTGCTTTCTATGGAGCATCAGTTACAACTGGAACGAGTCATTGGCAACATGTCAGATTTTCTCAGCCTCACCCACGTCACAGCAGTAACTGTCATCCCAAAGAAAATCTTACTCTGTACACTCAGAAAAATTATATTGTGAAAATGCATAATAGAACGTGATACTTATGATTCACTGTACATTACATAAATTAAGTTGTGCTTCCATTGTTTAATTTAATATTAATGCTGCTACAATACACAGTGGATAAATATCTGCTACTAGGTTTTGTTGAAGGACAATTCTCTTTTAGTTCAATTCTGAATTTATGTTGACTTTGTACATGTGATTTCTTACAAAAAGTCGGCATTTCACAGGAGGTAAGTATACCACTTATGAGAGATATTATTATTGATGAAATCAGGTTTGAATTGGTCCATATGTCTCTGGATGATTATTACTATTACATTATTGGAGATAGTGAACTGTACCTGGAGAACTGCCCATTGAAGTGACCATTGGATAATTCATCATTAATGGCTGTGTCTCAAGAAAACTACAATTGTCCCTTAGTTCCCCATTTCGTCCTTTCGTGGCTAGAGATCTGGCATCAATGGACACAGATTATCAGCGTCTAAAGGTGTAGGAAGGAACTGCAGATGATGGTTTACACCAAAGATAGACACAAAATGCTGGAGTAACTCAGCGGGCCAGGCGGCATCTCTGGAGAGAAGGAATGGGTGATGTTTTGGGTTGAGACCCTTCTTCAGACTGAGTTACTCCAGCATTCAGTGTCTTAAGGTGACAGCTAGTTTGGAATTAGAAAACTGTTAGTGGAAAGAATCATTTTATTGTCCGAAACACACACAATCCAACCGGAGGAGCCAGTCAAAGTTTCACTGCAATTATTGAACACATTTCAAATTGTAGATGGAGGGTTTACGTGGTGAGTTTAGGATAAGCTACCGTTCCTGTTCCTTGTTGCCACACTGAGACATGGTGCGCTATAAAGCATGCACAGAACATGAATCACGGAGCAGAGGAAGGTTTTTAAATTTTGGTCTGCTTTTGGCTTGTCCTTACTGCAAGGTTCACTGCTCAGAGACATGCGCAGGGAGGATCTGACGGTTCTAGGCCCCACTGCCTCCTGAGCCTTGAATGAGCCTCAGAGACGAGTGGACAAGAGTCTCAATCAGGGTAAAGGTCACCGATCTCTAGACTCTGCCAACCAGAGTATCCCACCAGGAATGGGGCCTGTAGCCATTGCAGCTGATCACAGCATGTCTGAACCATCATGTTTCCCTGAACCTTTGGGCCCCATATCTGAGGAAGAATGTGCTGGTTTTGGACGGGGTCCAGAGGAGGTTTACAAGAATGATCCCGGCAATGAGTGGGTTAGCATATGATGAGCGTTTGACAGCACTGGGCCTCTACTCGTTGGAGTTTAGAATGTTGAGGGGGGGGAACCTCAATGAAACTTACAGAATAGTGAAAGGCAGAGATAGGGTGGATGTGGAAAGGATGTTTCCACTGGTGGGAGAGTCTAGGACTAGAGGAGGTGAGGAGAATCTTCTTTCATCAGAGGGTAGTTAATCTGTGGAATTCATCATCACAGAGAGCTGTGGAGGCCAAGTCAGTGGATATTTTTAAGGTAGAGATAGACACATTTTTGAGTAGAACGGGTGTCAAGGGTTATGGGGAGAAGGCAGGAAGATGGGATTAGGAGGCAGAGATAAGCCATGATTGAATGGTGGAGTGGAAGCAGTGGGCCGAATGACCTAATTCTACACATCACTTGTGAACTTGTGAACGTGGAGCCCAGGTGTGGGGAATGCTTTGCACTATCATGTCCAATGCCCTTGGGTATGCCACGACCACCTCCCATCTCCTATTATTCAACCACTGGGGAAGACGCACTGTGGAGCATATCATTAGCTAAGCTCAAATGCTCCAGAGATACTATTAGTGGAGAGACATTACCGCAAAGCAGCATAATGATAACCCTTTTCAATCTTTATATGCAGGAAGGTAATCCAGTAAAAGATGGTGAGTCTGCATTGCTTGTTGATATGAAAATCAATCTTGATCGTTGGGTGGATGGAGTATATCTGACAGAGAGATGTTAGATTTAACTGGCAATGGAGGAAGTGTGCTTCAGCTGTGGCGTGCCCTTCAGAAATCCCCCAATGAGAAGGTCTGAATAGAATACACTAACTGCCCCAAATCTTTCTATATGGTTAAAGCAGACGACAGTGAGGAACCTTGTTCATTGCCTGCGGCTCTAACACAAAAATGATCACTTTGGTTTATGAGGGGCCATTTTCTCTCCCCAATTACCCTTTTCCCCTTAATTTCCCTATAAAATCTCTCTGGATTTTTCTCGATATCATCTGCCAGAGCTATCTCCTGGGAAAGGCACAAAATACTGGAGTAACTCAATGGGGCAGCATCCCTGGAGAATATGGAGAGGTGATGTTTCAGTTCAGGACCCTTCTTCAGACTACCCCCCATTTAGCCTCCTAATTTCCTTGAAAAGCATGCTCCTCAGTCCTCCGGGAATACACTTGGTCCCAGCTGCCTATACCTGTCCCATGCCTCCCTCTTTGTCCTAACCAGAGCCCCAATTTCTCTCATCATCCAAACGTCTTTACTCCCATTTGCCTCGCCCTTCACTCTAACAGGCACATAAATGCCCTGAACTCTTGCCAGCACACTTTCAAAACTATCTCACATTCCAGACATTAATTTGCCTGCAAACAACCTGCTCCAATCAACTTTAGCAAGTTCTTGTCTAATACCGTCAGAGTTGACCTTGTCCCAATTCAGAATTTTAGCTTGTGGGGGTCACCCTGTCAAATAAAATGTCAATTATAATGGGGTTACATTAACAGTTGTGTTTCGCTTCAGTGGGTCTTTACATGTGAAGCCAGCTTAAATAGAATTATGTATTTACAGTTAAGTTACTTTTCAGTTGAGTAAATATAGACCTTCTTCACCTGCACCCTGCTGTTGAAACCAGTTAACTGCACATTGATAAGAAATGCCAATATGTTCTTTAGAAAAACAGTTACAGTAGTCTTTGAATGGTTTATAACTTCATAGCTACAGGTCCACCACTGATTTTGCCACATCTGATAGTCCGACATCGCCTTCAATCAATCTCGACAAAATCCCAAGACACTTGATATCCCCCCCCCCCCCCCCCCCCCCCTCCTCCTCTCCACCCCTGGAATTCCCCCGAAAATGTGGCGTCTCGACCGGGTAAGATGGCCGGTCTCGATCTCATCGGGACTTCCGTGCCGATCGGCGGGTGTGGAACTCTGGCCCGGCTGGAGCCGGAAGATCTATTCCCACAGCCGACTTCCACGGCTGACTTTGCGGGCCGGTATCTGGGCTGACCGTTCCGGTAATGTTGCACTCCTCTCGAAGGCTATGACCTCCCTTGGGCCGGCCAAATGGGTAATGCAGAAAGCCTCTGGAACCAAGGGTGTTGGAAAATCAGTGGTGGACTAACTTTGAGCAAATGTTTATGACTGTATTGTCAATTTTATAACTTGTCATTATCATCAAGGACCATAGGAAAAATAATGTATCAAAGACATAGACTTAAACCAATGTTCCCTGAAATCCATGCTCCCCACACTCTCCTTACAGTGCCTTCCATGCCTCAGCCGTTATCACAGCCTGTACATGTACACTCTGCTTCTCTCCTGCAATGTGGGGATATTAAACTATTGATTAATTTCTGGCACATTTAATCTAAGTAAAGTTCAGTCTTCCTGCGATATGAATACTGTACTGGTGGAAGAACAAAGAATTGCCATTATGTGATTTATCGAACAAGTTGCGAGGAGAGGAAATACAGATCTATGTGCTAGAATGTTCAGTTTATGAAGAGGGAGTTATTTCCTGTTCAGGCGTCTGAGTGGCCTTCTAGAGTAGGGATTAGGATGACATGGGTGAGGTAAATAAAACTCTGAAGCCTCGAGTTTGTACCAGCACTAAAGTCCAAAGTCTGCTGGGCCCGCATGCTCGATGTACTGGAGCAGTTCCCATGAGCCAATGTCCCTCTCCTCTCCTGTCCTAGACCGGCCATCTTTGTGTCATTGGGGTGCCTCCTGCAGTCTACCTGAAGGCGATGGTCCACCTTCCTACCAACCCTTGATCCTCGGGTCCAACCTCCAGCTCACATCCGGTTAAGGCACCCGACGAGTCTTTGGGTGGGTTCCCAGATATTCCTGGCCATTGGCCATCTGCTTAAAGCAAGAAGGAACTAAAATGTGGCCCTTCTCTCTGGTACCCTGTCCAGCTGCCTGGAACCCACTGGAATCAAAGGAATATTGAGTACTACACTCCTCATACTCACAGCAATACAGCAGCACCATCCCAAGGGAATGTGACTTCCTTACCCATCATCGACACAACTGTGAAATCCTCCCCAACAGCATGGAAAGGAAGGGTATAAGAAGTTGAGCCACTTGATGCCAGTTTCCCAACCAGCAGCCAGGGCTACTGTACCATGCTGGACCTTGAAGAGTGAGAAAGGGGAAAATGGGAGGATATGTCTTTTTGTGTTTCTGCTGCTTGTCATTGAGTTTCGGTTTGCTTGTTCCGCAGTAATGAAGGCCGATCAAAGGCAGCACGATGCCCCCGAGGCAGGTCGAGAAGCAGCAACCATGGAGATTATTCAAAGAGCAACCCAGGACAGAGGGCTCCGGGCACCAGCCACTCCCTCTCTGGCAAGTCACCATGTAAAAGTCCTCAGAATAAAAACAGCAGACCGACTAGCAAAATAGTAAGTGTTGAGGCCAATTTTATCCATCGTACTGCAACAATTTTAACCTTAACTTAACGTGGACCATGTTAAATGAAGCATCTTTTAAAAGAAAACGTATTATGCAGAGCATAGCGCGCACAACCAGAATCTAATGCCCTTCACTCCACCATCCATAACAACTGTAATTAATACCAGCCACTCAGATTATAAGCGTCTGGCAACTCAGGAGAGCTGGAGAATGTATTAAATAGACACGGAGGCCTGATGGTCTGTCAGTTCAACAATGATTCCCTTGCTTTCCCCCTCTTTCCAGAAGTAGGTCCATATCTTCAGCTCCACGTGCAAGTACTGTTTCATACAGGTCTCTCCCTTTACCATACACTCAGCAGTGAATTTGAGACTACAATGACACACTGGCTGGAAATAAAGTCTTCATTTCCCTCCTAAGTCTTCTACGAACTACCATGAACTGTCTTGATAAAAGGGCTGAATGGCCTTGGATCACATGTTCAATATCTCCAGATGGGAGCTTGGCGATACTTGTGCCACTGCACTTCTAGATCTTGCCAATATCTGGCCTCATTTCACCTTGCAACGTGGTTAATTACTTAACCATGGAAGCTCTCCCAGTCAATAGCAATCCCATTGCCAGCTGACATCAAGGTTTCAACGTTAGTTTATTGTCACATGTACCAATTAAGGTACCGTGAAATTCGAATTACCATACAGCCATACAAAAAAAAAAAGCATCAAGGCACACAACTACATAAAGGTTAACATAAACTCCCACCACAGTGGATTCCCCATGTTCCTCACTGTGATGGCAGGCTATAGAGTCCATCTTCTTCCTCTTTTATCTCCTGCAGTCGGGGCAGTCGAACCATCTGCAGTCGGGCATTTGAAGCTCCCGCAACTGGCCGTCGAATCCCCTGTGTTGCGGTGCTCGAAGCTCCCATGTCGGGGCGATCAAAGCTCCCACGGCTTGGAGCTCCTGAAGTCGGTCTCCAACCATAGACCGCGAGCTCTGTGATGTTAGGTCCGCAGGCTCTCGCGGTGGACCTCTCGAAGTCGGTCTCCAGCAAAGGCCGCCAACTCCTAGATGTTAGGTCGTAGTGCAGACGGAGATACGATATGGAAAAAAATCATATCCCGGTCGAGGTTAGAGATTGGAAAAAGTTCCCCCCACCCCCCCCCCCCCCCACCCCCCCCACATAAAACAAGCTAAAGAATACTAAAACATACATTTAACATTCACAAACAAACAACAAAGATCAAAGATACAGTTGGCGAGGTGGTGTAGTGTGCATACTTGTGACGGTAATCCCCCTTCAGTCAGCAGTGTGAACTAGCACAACAATCATGCCCTAACTATCAGGGCAAAGGGATTAAACCTGTGTTCAGTGTAGGGTCAGGACTAGAACCTGACTATCAGTCGCCAGCCTGGTGAAACATAGCAATGTGTGCTGCGTTAGGCGCACATTCTGCTACATTTACACGGTGACCTTTATCACTTTTCTTCAGCCATGGCCTGAAAGCAACGTCCTCAGGTGATGATGCTAACAGTGAAGTATAATGGGATCTGCATGATGTGTTTCACTTCTGCAATTCAGGACACTGGAAACACACTGGAACTGAACTGCAAAAGTGGAGCTCAGCAGGCAGATGCTTTTACACTGTGCATCTCATTCTATGATTCAGGGACAAAGGTCCAGGTGTCATCTCTAGGCCAAGGATTCCAGAAGGGCTTTAGACGCTAGTGGCCCATGGGACCATTGTATAGGATTGAGTTTGATGGTTAGTGATGTATTGACCCACACCTATCGCCCACAATGATGGAAAGGTGAGTTTGGTAATCCCAGCTCTCTCCCTACTGCCAGCTCTGTCCCTACTGCTCCAAAGACATGCTATATTATGCAACTTCAGTGGCCATGAGTCAAGGATAACATGGCAGTGACTTTCTCAGTGAATAACTATATGGTCATCAGAGAACAATGTCAAGTTGGGGTTGTAAGAGATGATGCCAACACCCTCTTCATAAGTTCATAAGTGATAGGAGCAGAATTAGGCCATTCAGCCCATTAAGTCTACTTCACCATACAATCATGGCTATCTTTCTCTCTTAACCCAATTCTCCTGCCTTCACCCCATATACCCCCCCCCCCCCCCCCCCCCCCCCCCCCCCCCCCCATTGAGCACCTGCCACTTAAGGTCCCACTCTGAATGATTGTGTTCAAAGGGTCAAGGGTATACAAGGGTCCCACCCTTGTATTTACATATTAGTCAAATTCGTTTTAGCTGAAGTTGTGTTATGGTCTGCCACAGTCATACTTCGTATCCCAAATTATTCTTACAATTTTGTCAATTTGAATACCTCAGTGTGATTTGTTTTTATATTTTGGTTTCATGCAGTTCTCTAACGAAGGTAATTAAATCTGTGGCCTGAAATGCGTGACTGTTGACATATAGTTTAGTAATGTGCTCTGTCATGCCAATTCACTAGCACAGTTCTCGAACATAACAATGTTGAACTTTCCCAGTGTGGTATTTTTAGTTTATATATTCACCACACATTCCTGCAAAATGTAACCAAGTTGTTTACGGTGCTCGTGTTCATTAGGCAGATTTAACAGAGACCGACAGTTGAGGAAAAAATGGTTAGCTTCTTGCCTTCTGGAAGGAGAGAAAGAGAGAGGGGGAAAGAGAGGAGGAAGAGGGAGATTAGGAGAGAGAGAGACAGAGGGAGAAGAGAGAGGGGGGGAAAATATATGGAGAGAGAGAGCAAGAGAGAGATGAGGGAGAGGAAGGGGGAGAGAGAGAGAGGGACAGAGAGAGAGAGAGAAAGAGTGGGGGAGAGGGAGAGGTAGAGTGAGGGGAGAGGAAGGGAGAGGAACGAGACGGGAGAGAGAGAGAGAGAGAGAGAGAGAGAGAGAGAGAGAGAGAGAGAGAGAGAGAGAGAGAGAGAGAGAGAGAGAGAGAGAGAGAGAGAGAGAGAGAGAGAGAGAGAGAGAGAGAGAGAGAGAGAGAGATTGAGAGGGAGCGAGATGTTATATGTTTGGCATAACCACGTGATATCAAAATGAAATGACAAAGCTTTTCCGCACTATTTATTTTTGTACTTTGTTTCTTGACAAGAGGGAAAGTTTGCCAAATGTGAAAATGAACCCTTGAATGTCGGGAGAAATCTAACAAATGCAGTAACAAGTTGATGGCTGGAGGGGTACCCAAACAGTTTGTATGACCCCTTTGCTTCTGACTGGTTTCCGACAGGTGTGCTTAAACTGAGAGTAGATAAGGGACACTGCATCATTGCCGTGGTCCTTTGAGACACAAACTGGATGATCAGATCAAGTTCAAATCTAATCTTGAACTTTCCATTTATCCAGACCAATCGCTGGAGATCTCTATTCTCAGTTTTGGAAATGGTCCCAGAAACAGACGAGAATCTGCCGCTCATTGCCATCAATGTTCAGAAGTACTTTAACAGCCAGAGTAAAAACTGTCGACACTTCATTGAGAATGCATTCAGAGTTGAACCCGAGCAAGTGTGAGGAGCTGCACATCGGGAGGGGGAATGTCAGGGGAAAGTAGGGAGTTAACAGCATTGATGTGCAGAGGGACCTTGGGGTCCAAGTTCACAGGTCACTGAAGGTGGCAGCACAAGTAAAGGGTGGTAAAGAAGGCATATGTTATGCTAGACTTCACTGATAGGGGCATTGAATATAAGAGTCAGGAAGTCATGTTGCAACTCTATAAGACTTTGATTAGGCCAACTTTGCATGCAGTGCTGGTTGCACCCATGATAAAACGTTGTGGACACTTTGGAGAGGGTGTAGAATAGGTTTACCAGAATGTTGCCTGGATTAGAGGGTTTCAGCTACAGGGAGAAGTTGGATAAATTTGGATTGTTTTCTCTGGAACGTCGGAGGACTTGAATGATGAATATAAAATGATGAGAGGCGTACATAGGATAGAGAGCCAGCACCTTGTCCAACACTAGATGGTAGAGTAATAACGTGAGAGGGAAAAGTTTAATGAGGATGTACGAGGCAAGTTTTATGCAGGGAACCTGGAACACATTGCCGCAGTGGTGGAGACAGATCCAATAGTGGTTTTTAAGAGGTTTTTAGATCGGCACATAGAAGTGCAAGGAATAGGGGGATATGGATCATGTGCAGGCAGCTGGGATTAGTTTAACTTGGCATCATGTCTGGCACAGGCATTGTGGGCTGAAGGGCCTGTTCCTGTGCTGTACTGTTCCATGTTCCACATTTAACAGAAGTACTCTATGGATAAGTTTAGTCTGTGCCAATGCTCATGTTGTTTGTTGGCATAATTTAACATGCAAAGGAGGAGTAACGAATTAAAGACAAATGAGACAGAAGGAGGTAATAATTGGGCTAAAGAGTAGGCTGAGTAACTTAAAACAGACTGGGCCTGGCTGAGTCTTATTCTAGTTGGCAAGTGATGTGTCCATTTGACCAGAGGCATGCCTTCAACCTTTACAATCCATATAAATAACTTGGACAAAGATTTGTTCATGACACAAATACGGTGCTGGATCGAAGGGCCGAAGGGCCTCCTCCTGCACCTATTTTCTTTGAAAGAAAGGTAGGGACACAAACAGTGAAAATGGCACAAGGAAACTACAAAGTGATATGAATGGGTCAAATGAGTAGGCAAGAACTGGAGTATAGAATGGGAAAATGTGAAACTGCCCACGCTCCAATGACGTACAGGTTTGTAGGTTAATTGCCGTTGGTAAAGATTGTAAATTGTCCCTAGTATGTGTAGGATAATGTTAATGTGCGGCGATGGCTGGCTGGTGCGGGCTCGGTGGGCCGAAGGGGCTGTTTCCAAGCTGTTTCTATAAACTAAACTAAACTGAATGAAAATGGGGCAAACATTCTTAATGTTAATTAAAAAACCAGCAGATGCTGGAAATCTGAAATTAAAACAGGAAACAATGGAAAGGGAATTAATGTTTCAGGTCCAAGATCCTTTCATCAATTGAGCAAAGGGCAAAGGTCAAGCAATGATGTTGTCCCTTTTGGGAAAGATCTTGGCCCTGAAGCATTGTCTTTGTTTCTCTTACCACAGATGCTGTCGAGGTTTTTCCAGCATTTTCTGTTTCGCATTCTTAATGAATCTCGTTGTGAGAATGTGTTTGGCAAGCACATCTTTCTGTGAAGTTTTGTAAATAAGACTAAAATGTAACATTTTCTCCACGATCTCCGGTTTCCTCCCGCACACCAAAGGCGTACAGGTTTTTAGGTTAATTGGCTCGGTGTGATTGTAAATTGTCCCTAGTGTGTGTAAGGTATGTTAATGTGTGGGGATCACTGGTTAGCATGGGCTCAGTGGCATGGGCTCAGTGGGCCCATGGCTGGTTGGCATGGGCTCAGTGGGCCCAAAGGCCTGTTTCTGTTCTGTACCTCTAAACTAAACTAACCTAAAACATTATGGCATTGTTGTGTTAGATCATGTGTGATCAGGTTTGTTTCTTGTAAATTCTGAAGCTTTCACTGACCTTAAAGCATCTAAAGTCAAACAGGGAGGAAACAGGCTCTTCAGCCCAACTTGGCCACATTGACCAATGTGCCCCATTTACACTAGCCCCCACCTGCCTGCATTTCACCATAGCCCTCTGAACCAATACTATCCATGCCTGTCCAAATGTTTTTAACCTGTATGCTAATTCTGAGAAACCTAATGTCAGAGATCCAAAAGCTACCAATTTGCAGCATTGAGCTGGTGCTTTCAGTGAAATAGTTCACTTTCCAACCAGTGATGAGTGAGATGAACTTACTTAGGGTAGCAATTGGCTTTATGGTGACTCAGAAGGTCAACATGATCAGAGAGCTCTGTTGTAGATATGGTACCAGGACTCACACAAGGGGCGAAATGATCCCAATTCCACGCTCTAGTATTATCTACTTGAAGCATTCATGCTGCAATAATACTCATGCTTTTATGAAATTGTCCTTTCATTAGTCACTTTGCGCAGTTCATTAAATATACATCACTATTCTGGAGGTTAACGTAATGTTATCATGTAAAACCATTAGTTTACTTATAGCCCAATACAAAGATTATACCCAACTGAAACCAACAGTAAAATTTCCTTCACTTCAGGGTTTAATTGAGGTCTAGTTGAAGTGAGTTGCTCTTGTTAGTGTAGCATTTGGTTGTTAAAGTGACTGGAGTAGAAAACCTGTAGGAAGGAACTGCAGATATAATAACCATATAACCATATAACAATTACAGCACGGAAACAGGCCGTCTTGACCCTTCTAGTCCGTGCCGAACACATAATCTCCCCTAGTCCCATATACCTGCGCTCAGACCATAACCCTCCATTCCCTTCCCATCCATGCTGGTTTAAAACCGAAGATGGACACAAAAAGCTGGAGTAACTCAGCGGGTCGGGCAGCATCTCTGGAGAAAAGGAATAGGGGATGTTTTGGGTCGAGATGTTTCGGTCTGCAACCAAAAACGTTACCTATTCCTTCTCTTCAGAGATGTTGGCTGACCCACTGCGTTACCCCAGCTTTTTGTGTCTATCATTGGAATAGAAAACATGTTCTTTCCCATTATACTGTCTCAGTGGATGCTTAGAACTCAGATTCCCTATCCATTGGAAGATCAAATGCTGCCATTATCACACAGAACATTATCAGCTTTTTGATTTTATTTTACAGAACATTAGCCATCTTCTGAATTAACATGGTCGGGACCAAAAATTACTTCAGGCCAGGTCGTATTTCAATAGACAATAGACAATAGACAATAGACAATAGATAATAGGTGCAGGAGTAGGCCATTTGGCCCTTCGAGCCGGCACCACCATTCAATGTGATCATGGCTGTTCATACCCAATCAGTACCCCGTTCCAGCCTTATCCCCATATTCCCTGACTCCGCTATTTTTAAGAACCCTATCTATCTCTCTCTTGAAAGCATCCAGAGAACCTGCCTCCACCATCCTCTGAGGCAGAGAATTCCACAGACTCACCACTCTATGAGAAAAAGTGTTTCCTCGTCTCCGTTCTAAATGGCTTACTCCTTATTCTTAAACTGTGGCCCCTGGTTCTGGACTCCCCCAACATCGGGAACATGTTTCCTGCCTCTAGCGTGTCCAAGCCCTTAACAATCTTATATGGTTCAATGAGATCTCCTCTCATCCTTCTAAACTCCAGAGTGTACAAGCCCAGCTGCTCTATTCTCTCAGCATATGACAGTCCCGCCATCCCGGGCATTTATCTTGTAAACCTACGCTGCACTCCCTCAATAGCAAGAATGTCCTTCCTCAAATTAGGGGACCAAAATTGTACACAATATTCCAGGTGTGGTCTCACTAGGGCTCTGTACAACTGCAGAAGGACCCTTTGGCTCCTATATTCGATTCCTCATGTTATAAAGGCCAACATGCCATTCGCTTTCGTCATTGCCTCCTGTACATGCATGCTTACTCTCATAGACTGATGCACAAGGACCCCCAGATCCCGTTGTACTTCCCCTTTTCACAACTTGACGCCATTTAGATAGTTACACAGAAAAGCTGGAGAAACTCAGCGGGTGCAGCAGCATCTATGGAGCGAAGGAAATAGGCAACGTTTCGGGCCGAAACCCTTCTTCAGACTGATCAGGGGTGGGGGTGGGTGGGGACAAGAAAGGGAAAAGGAGGAGTAGCCGGAAGGCTGGAGGGTGGGAGGAGACAGCAGGGGAGCTGAGGAAGGGGAGGAGACAGCAAGGACTAACAGAATTGGGAGAAGTCGATGTTCATGCCCCCGGGGTGCAGACTCCCCAAACGGAATATGAGGTGCTGTTCCTCCAATTTCCGGTGCTGCTCGCTGTGGCCATGGAGGAGACCCAGGACAGAGAGGTCAGAGGCGGAGTGGGAGGGGGAGTTGAAGTGCTGAGCCACCGGGAGGTCAGCTAGGTTATTGCGGACCGAGCGGAGGTGTTCGGCGAAACGATCGCCCAACCTCCGCTTGGTCTCACCGATATAGATCTGCTGACATCTAGAGCAGTGGACGCAATAGATGAGGTTGGAAGAGATGCAGGTAAACCTCTGTCGCACCTGGAACGATTGCTTGGGTCCATGAAAGGAGTCGAGGGGGGGGGTAAAGGGACAAGTGTTGCATCTGCTGCGGCCGCAAGGGAAAGTGCCCGGGGAGGGGGTGGACCGAGAGGGAAGGGAAGAATTGACAAGGGAGTTATGGAGGGAGCGGTCTTTGCGGAAGGCAGATATGGGGGGAGATGGGAAGATGTGGCCAGTAGTGGGGTCACGTTGGAGGTGGCGAAACTGACGGAGGATTATTTTTTGTATGTGATGGCTGGTGGGGTGAAAGGTGAGGACTAGGGGGACTCGGCCCTTGTTGCGAGTGGGGGGATGGGGAGAGAGAGCAGTGTTGCGGGGTATGGAAGAGACCCTGGTGCGAGCCTCATTTACCTTGTCCCTTTACCTCCCCCCTCGACTCCGTTCAAGGACCCAAGCAATCGTTCCAGGTGCGACAGAGGTTTACCTGCATCTCTTCCAACCTCATCTATTGCGTCCGCTGCTCTAGATGTCAGCAGATCTATATCGGTGAGACCAAGCGGAGGTTGGGCGATCGTTTCGCCGAACACCTCCGCTCGGTCCGCAATAACCTAGCTGACCTCCCGGTGGCTCAGCACTTCAACTCCCCCTCCCACTCCGCCTCTGACCTCTCTGTCCTGGGTCTCCTCCATGGCCACAGCGAGCAGCACCGGAAATTGGAGGAACAGCACCTCATATTCCGTTTGGGGAGTCTGCACCCCGGGGGCATGAACATCGACTTCTCCCAATTCTGTTAGTCCTTGCTGTCTCCTCCCCTTCCTCAGCTCCCCTGCTGTCTCCTCCCACCCTCCAGCCTTCCGGCTACTCCTCCTTTTCCCTTTCTTGTCCCCACCCACCCCCACCCCTGATCAGTCTGAAGAAGGGTTTCGGCCCGAAACGTTGCCTATTTCCTTCGCTCCATAGATGCTGCTGCACCCGCTGAGTTTCTCCAGCTTTTCTGTGTAACCTTCGATTCTCCAGCATCTGCAGTTCCCTCTTTAACGCCATTTAGATAGTAATCTGCCTTCCTGTTTTTGCTACCAAAGTGGACAACCTCACATTTATCCGCATTAAACTTCATCTGCCATGCATCTGCCCACTCCCCCAACCTGTCCAAGTCACCCTGCACTCTCAGAGCATCCTCCTCACAGTTCACACTGCCACCCAGCTTTGTGTCATCTGCAAATTTGCTAATGTTATTTTGAATCCCTTCATCCAAATCATTGATGTATATTGTAAATAGCTGCGGTCCCAGCACCGAGCCTTGCGGTTCCAAACTAGTCACTGCCTGCCATTCTGAAAGGGACCCGTTAATCCCTACTCTTTGTTTCCTGTCTGCCAACCACTTCTCTATCCATGTCAACACTCAACCCCCAATACCATGTGCCCTAATTTTGCCCACTTATCTCCTATGTGGGACCTTATTAAATGCTTTCTGAGCTCAGAGAAAAGGTTTCAGATTTAGGTTTCTCTCAATCAAATAAAACATAAGCTCGAGGGTCTAAAGTCTCCTCGACCTTCTTGATCCATCAGTGCAAAGGCCTTCTATTAATAACGTGGCACAGGGCCGCTTTGAACTGTTTATATTTAATAAACTTATCATCTGGCAGAATTTTAAGTCCCATAATTATCGAAATCCTTTCCTGTTTCCAATGACTGAGTAGTAAAACTTCACCATGAGGGAGTAGACAATCATGATCAAAATCCCATTCACTGGGTTAGTTTATTCAGTGCTGGACCCTCTGTATAGAGTAGAAGGCAAGTATGGTGATTTTACATGTAGGCTTGTGAAAAGAGCAAGGACTAAGAACTAAAAGAGCACCGCGGGCGGCACGGTGGCGCAGCGGTAAAGTTGCTGCCTTATAGCGCTTGCAGCTCCGGAGTCCCGGGTTCGATCCAGATCACGGGTGCTGTCTGTGCGTTCTTCCCGTGACCTGCATGGGTTTTCTCCGAGCTCTTTGGGTTCCTCCCACACTCAGGTTTGTAGGTTAATTGGCTTGGTAAAAGTGTAAATTTTCCCTCGTGTGTGTAGGATAGTGTTAATGTGCGGGGATCGCTGGTCGGTGCGGACTCGGTGGGCTGAAGGGCCTGTTTCCGCGCTGTATCTCTAAACTAAAAAAACTAAAGATGAGAGTATCTGGCACATTTAGCAAATGGACATTGTTGAGAGCACAGTATGTTTGACTTAGTAGCTCAGTACAGATGACATATTTACACACAGGACTGCTTCTAAGATGCCATCCAACCCAGGCATGCTAGCCACAGAAGCAAATCTACAATCACATATGACAATCGCTCCACACTCTTAAATACACAGTAAATGGCTCAATTGTATTCATGTATTGTCTTTCCACTGAGTGGATAGCACACAACACTGTCTTGGCATCACCTGTGTAATATGTATTGGTGCATGAATATCACACGCGGGCAGCATGGGCCATGGATGAGGAAGCATGCCTTCGCAAAACAAATTGCAGCAGGATCTTGATCAATTGGCCAGGTGGGAGGAGGAATGGTTGATGGAATGTGAGGTGTTGCATTTTGAGATCTAATATATGCAGGACCTACACAGTGAATGGTAGGCCTCTGGGTAGTGGTGTAGCACAAGTGCAGGTGGCATGGTTCCTTGAAGGTTGAGTCGCAGGTAGATAGATAAGGTAGTCAAAAAGGCATTTGGCACATTGTCAGAGTACTGTGTATAGAAGTTGGGAGGTCATGTTGCAGTTGTATAAGATGTTGGTGAGGCCACATTTAGAGTATTGTGTTCAGTTCTGGGTACTATATTATAGAAAATATGTTATCAAGCTGGAAAGAGTACATAGAAGATTTGCAAGGATGTTGCCAGGGCTAGAGGCTCTGAGCTATAGGGAGAGGTTGAGCAGGCTGGGACTATTCCTTGGAGCGCAGGAGGATGAGGGGTGATCTTATTGAGGTGTATAATATCATGAGAGGAATAGATTGGGTAGATGCACAGAGTATTTTGCCCAGAGTAGGTGAATGATGGACCAGAGGACATAGGTTCAAGGTGAAGGGGAAAAGATTTAATAGGAATCTGAGGGGTAACTTTTACACATAAATGCTGGTGGGTGTATGGAACAAGCTGTCAGAGGAGATAGTTGAGGCTGGGACTATCCCAACATTTAAAAAACAGTTAGACCGGTACATGAATAGGACAGGTTTGCAGGGATATGGGCCAAACGTAGTGTAGATGGGACAGTATGGGCAAGTCGGGTCGAAGGGCCAGTTTCCACACTATATCACGCTATAACTGAATCTGCAGAGACCTGCTTCTGCACAATTTGTGATTAGCATTGATGGTTAGTGGCAATAACATTACAATGTAAATGTATAAAATATCAATTTTTAATAAGCAACTGAGAGTAAAGTGAATGTGTGTTCCACAGAATTTAATTTTGCCCTTTAACTACTTTTGATTTCTTCTAATCTATATTTGAATTTAAATAATTATTTTAAATTGACACATTGGTTACATGGTAATTGCCCAAAATTTACTTCCAGTTGTAAAAATTGGTAGTGATTTTTGTGTCTTTGATTTTCTTCGACACAAAGATCTGCCAGCAACCTTGGTCAGGCTGTGTATGAAAACCCTGAGGTCGATGTAAGGCAGAATATTTCGAGATAACTAGGTAACCTGCTGGACGTTTCCCACCAATGTGATAGATTTTTTTAAATTATTTAGTGGGCTGTGTGTACTTAAGAAACCTTGCATTGTTTTCTTTCCAGTGAAATAATTTTTTGATTTCCCAAACCAGTAGGTTCTACCTGCCTGATTTCCCTGTTGCTAAACACTTTAATTCCTCTTCCCATTCCCACACTGATCTTTCTGTCCATGGCCTCCTCCATTGTCAGTGTGAGGCCAAATGCAAATTGGAGGAACAGCATCTCATATTTTGCTCGACCAGCCTATAACCCAGCAGCATGAATATTGATTTATCTTCTGTAACTTCAGGTAACCCCTGCATTCCCTCTCTCTCCATCCCTCCCCCACCCAAGCCATACCAGCTTTTCGTTCACACCTAGCACACAGCTAATGGCCTGTTTCCTTTATCATTGTTACTTTTTTGCATATCTTTCATTCATTTGGGCTAAATCTGTCTACATCACCGTATCTCTCCATTCCCTTTCCCGTGACTTTCAGTCTGACGAAGAAGTCTCAACCCGAAACGTCACCCTTTCCTCTCCAGATATGCTGCCTGTCCTGCTGCGTTACTCCAGCATTTTGGATCTATCTTACTACAGAACAATTAGGTGTTGGATCTGAGTTGGTTGTGCAGGAATCCTTTCACATCATGACAGATCTCGGCGGCTGAGCCCGAAGGTACAGAGTAGTAGGAAGGCCTATGTACTTGCCGATGGCTGGCGTGTCTTGTAGGTAGGGCAGCAACCGCGTGGCCGTCTCTTGGCTGAGCGCCCCAACCACGTAGAAATATCGGGTGACGTCGGCAACGATATTATTTGGAAATGGGCCTCTATGTGGGCGAACCACACTTGAAGCTGCTCCGCCCAGAAAACGGGCAGTTCCAGGCCCACGGCGTTTTGCTGGGGGAGCTGGACGTCGGGGCTTGCATGATCGAACTCCAAATAAACGATTGGACTGACGGGGGTCACCAGTTTGGCGAGTCGAGACAGTCAGGTGCAACAAAGTTCTTTATTTTTTAAATGAAAATAAAGTAATTACCCGAGTCGGAATTGACAGCCAGAATAAACGATGCTCACTCAAACCACGTGGAGCTCGAATAAATGGTTTTTCAGAAAACCCACGAAAACGCTCCCCCGCTCATGTGACCACGCCAGCCAATAGCGAGGGTTCAACATTACCAGGGCCACCACTAGGTGCCGCTACAGGAACCCCCCGCAGAACCCAAGGTACGGAACTGTGCGGGAGGCTGGACACGGCGACCACAATGCGTGGTAACAACGAACGGGGCGGGCGATACAGGTGAGACTGGCGATACAGAGCCAGGGAACGGTAACGGTGCAGGAGGAACAGGAACAATGGGTGAAATGGGAACAGGCACAACAGGTGCCACCGGAATGGCCAGCGGACGGCCCCTACGCCGCGGTTGAGCCACCACGGGCTGTCGACATCCAGCTGGGCCGGCTTAAGGCAAGCGACTGAGATGATCTCCTCCTTGCCCCCAACGTCCAACAGGAAAGTCGTGACGCTGGGTCGCAACACCCGGAACGGAACCTCGTAGATTGGCTGCAGTGGGAACTGGTGCGAATCCCTGCGGATAAACACAAATAGGCAGTTCTTAAGGTCCAGCGGCACGTGCACTGGGGCAGTCGCATGCTGCAAGGTAGGAACATGAGTCAGGCCGCACACTCTCTCCCGGAGACTCGCCAAAACAACCGGGGTAGACACCAGCTGCCCTCGAGCCGCAGGGAGGAAATCCCCGGGCACCTGCAAAGTCGAGCCACATACCAACTCAGAGGACGATGTATCCAAGCCTGCTTTAGGGGCCGTGCGGATGCCTAACAGCACCGGTCAACCCAGTCTGGACCAGTGAGCCGTGCCTTCAGCGCCAATTTCAGGTGGCGGTAGAATCATTTCACTAACCTGTTGACCTGGGGGTGGTTGTGTGGTGCAACTGCGCCCTGTATAATTTCGCCAGCGAAGTCCACAGTGAGGATGTAAACTGGAAATGTCAGCCGGAACCCCAAACCTAGCAATCTAATGGGCCGCGAGAGCCCGGGAACAAGAGATGCGGCGGAGGTGTCCGACAGCGGTATAGCCTCAGGCCACCTTGTAATCCGACCCACAACCGTGAGGAGATGGGTGGAACCACGAGACGGCGGACGGACCCACTAAATCCTCATGGATGTGTTGGAAACTGCCCGAGGGAACCACAAGGACTTGCAATGGGGCCCCGTACATGACGCTAAACCTTGGATGTCTGGCAGGGGATGCAGGATCTAGCCCAAACCGTAAACTGCTTGCGGAGGCTCTGCCAGTCAAATTTGTCTGCCACCTGCGCGGAGGTCGCCCGGATTGAAGCGTGGGCCAGGCCATGGTTGGCGTCGACAATCCGGCAGCGTAAACCCACGGGAACAATGGGGTTGGCGCCCGGTGGAAACATCGCACAGTACCAACGCTCCCGTGGGACCGAATAGAACGTCGGCCAACCGCAACCCGGAAACGGCCGTCCTGTAGCCGTCCGTCGCATCAGCCGAGCGCTGTACTCCACGTAATCCACTCTATGGTCCACGGCTGCCACAGCCGGGCGGGCGGGGCAGGAAACGGTGTCGGCGACCGTGTTGAACTTCCTGGCCACATGCTGGATGTCCATGGCGAACTCTGACATGAAGGGCAGGTGTCGCAGCTGTCGAGCAGACCATGTGTCTGACACCTTGGCCAAGGCGAACGTTAAGGGCTTGTGGTCACTGTAAGCCGTGAACGGGCAGTTTCAGGCCCACGGCGTTTTGCTGGAGGAGCTGGGCATCATGGATAGCGACGGCTTGCATGTTGAAAGTCCGAGTACTGATGGCGAGTCGAGACAGTCGGGTATAACAAATAAAAAATAACAAAGTTCTTTATTTTTTAAACAAAAATAAAGTGATTACCCGAGTCGATATTGACAGCCAAAGTAAATGAAGCTCACTCAACCCGCGTGGAGCTCGAATGAATGTTTTTTCAGAAAGCCCGCCAAAAAGCTCCCCCGCTCACATGACCACGCCAGCCAATAATGAGGGTTCGACAGTACCTGGTGCATCTACAGTGTCTTCTTTTTTTAATGTGAATACTGGTTCCGTTCTGTTAACCATATAACCATATAACAATTACAGCACGGAAACAGGCCATCTCGGCCCTACAAGTCCGTGCCGAACAATTTTTTTTCCCCTTAGTCCCACCTGCCTGCACTCGTACCATAACCCTCCATTCCCTTCTCATCCATATGCCTATCCAATTTATTTTTAAATGATACCAATGAACCTGCCTCCACCACTTCCACTGGGAGCTCATTCCACACCGCCACCACTCTCTGAGTAAAGAAGTTCCCCCTCATATTACCCCTAAACTTCTGTCCCTTAATTCTGAAGTCATGTCCTCTTGTTTGAATCTTCCCTATTCTCAAAGGGAAAAGCTTGTCCACATCAACTCTGTCTATCCCTCTCATCATTTTAAAGACCTCTATCAGGTCCCCCCTTAACCTTCTGCGCTCCAGAGAATAAAGATCTAACTTATTCAACCTATCTCTGTAACTTAGTTGTTGAAACCCAGGCAACATTCTAGTAAATCTCCTCTGTACTCTCTCTATTTTGTTGACATCCTTCCTATAATTGGGCGACCAAAATTGTACACCATACTCCAGATTTGGTCTCACCAATGCCTTGTACAATTTTAACATTACATCCCAGCTTCTATACTCAAAATTCTATACTCTATACTCTGTTCTGTTCTGTTGTTTTGCACAATCCCGCAAGTATTCCCACTTTCATTTCACTGAACATCTTGTATGTGTATGTGACAAATAAAGTGGACTTGACTTGAGCCCACCAAATCCATGATGACTATTCATTCACACTGGTTCAATGTTATCCCACTTTCTCATCCACTCCCTAGACATTATATATCTTCGGTCCCTATCTTAGGTACTACTGCCTATCTGTCCTCTGGTGGATACACAATTCACCTATGGCTTTTTCTCAAGGCTGGGGTGAGTAATCTCCAGAGATAGACACTAAAATGCTGGAGTAACTCAGCGGGAGAAGCAGCATCTGCTGCAAGGAATGGATGATGTTTCGGGTCGAGACCCGTCTTCATTCCTTCTATCCGGAGATGCTGCCTGTCCCGCTGAGTTACTCCAGCATTTTGTGCCTATCTTCAGTGTAAACCAGCAACTGCAGTTCCTTCCCACCCATTTTGGCTGCTCCACTGAGTAACCTCCGCATTGTATTTGAGAAATCCAAGGCTACTGAGCAGGAGAGCTGGGAAGAATGACTTTGTTCCTCACCCTCGCTGCTTCCTCAAGCAAGAGTTATCGTGTTATGGAAAAGTAGACGGCATTGGGAAATAAATGTGGCCAGCATCCTTTTATACTTTCTGTCACATCCGCATATTTATATAACCACATTATTTTTAATTATATTTAATGACTTTTTCAGTTAATTGATCCTGACATGTAACCAGTGTTTAAGAGAGAACTGCAGATGCTGGAGAATCGAAGGTTACACAGAAAAGCTGGAGAAACTCAGCGGGTGCAGCAGCATCTATGGAGCGAAGGAAGAAGGGTTTCGGCCCGAAACGTTGCCTATTTCCTTCGCTCCATAGATGCTGCTGCACCCGCTGAGTTTCTCCAGCTTTTCTGTGTAACCTGACATGTAACCAGTTCATTGTAGAGATTAAGTAACGAGCACAACAACTAACGAGGCGTAATGTCAAAGTGAAACATGCTTCAGTCAGGGCGTTGGAAAAGTAATCATATTGAGTGGCGAAAGGAAAATGACTAATATATGTGATATTAGGTAATTTACGCACTTGACCACTATTGGCAGTGAATTGTTTTCTCAGCAAGGGAATATAAAGAGCAGGTAGGCAGTGCAAGTATTTTGATGGGTATGATTGAATAGGATCATCATCGTGAATAATGCATGGGATCTAATCCCTAATTTGCACAGTGTCCAACAGCTCAACTCTGGTCATGAATCTATGTGGTACAGTAAACTGGAGCGCAGGAGCTCTTCGCCAGAGATGCCCATGCCATGGGCTGTGTCCCATCATAGCCAAACTGCTCAGTAGTCAAGAAACACAGGGTAAAGTGAAGGATTTCCTATCTTAATGCCCATTTAACTGCCTGCAATAATATATTCACATCTCTCATCACAATGGTACTATGTGCACTTCTACTAAACTCACCTAAAGAAAAGGGTAAATGTCTAGCTTTCCATTCTAGGCTGTTCATAGAAGGTACACACGGTATAATGCAAACTAGGGAGATTTCAGTTTGCTTCTGGTCTGTATTGAGTTAGTATGGTCTTATCTAGATAAATAACAGGCTCAAATACTTCCCAAATTAAGGAATTGGCATGCTGCAAAATGGCCTTGCCAAGCAAGATATTTGTGTGAACACAGGTGGGCATCTGGAAGCGCATTGCGTTTTAATGCCAAGTTATCCCTCAGGGGTAAGGGCCTTACTTAAGGGCCTGTCCCACTTTCACAACCTCTGCTGAGTTTGCCCTTGACTCATACTCGCAGCATGGTCGTCACGAGGTCGTAGGAGGTCGTAGGTAGGTCGTGATGCTGGTTGTAGGTACTCGTGGCATCAAGTAGGTCGGGGCGTTTCTCTAGCCTGATGAAAAATGGCCACGAGTAAAAAAGGTTGTGAATTAGGTCGTGAAAGTGGGACAGGCCCTTTACTGTAAAGTCCTCATCATGACACTGGGTAGGTCAAATATTGACCAACATCTGCTTCCACGGAGAAAATAATCAAATGGAGTACATTTGGACGTACATGGTAAATGATGGAATTGAAGAATGCAATTGAACAGAGGGGTCTGGGAATAACCATGCATAGTTCCTTGAACCTTTTTCACACAGAGTGGTGAATCTCTGGAACTCTCTGCCGCAGAGGGTAGTCGAGGCCAGTTCATTGGCTATATTTAAGAGGGAGTTAGATGTGGCCCTTGTGGCCAAGGGGATCAGAGGGTATGGAGCGAAGGCAGGTACGGGATACTGAGTTGGATGATCAGCCATGATCATATTGAATGGTGGTGCAGGCTCGAAGGGCCGAATGGCCTACTCCTGCACCTAATTTCTATGTTTCTATGTTTCTATGTTTGAAGGTGGAATCTCATTCAGATTCAGATTCAGATTCAGATTCAATTTTAATTGTCATTGTCAGTGTACAGTACAGAGACAACGAAATGCATTAATATAGATGGGGTGGTAAAGAAAGCTTTTGGTATGCTAGCCTTTATAAATCAGAGCATTGAGTATAGAAGCTGGGATGTAATGTTAAAATTGTACAAGGCATTGATGAGACCAAATCTGGAGTATGGTGTACAATTTTGGTCGCCCAATTATAGGAAGGATGTCAACAAATAGAGAGAGTACAGAGGAGATTTACCAGAATGTTGCCTGGGTTTCAACAATTATGTTACAGAGAAAGGTTGAATAAGTTAGGTCTTTATTTTCTGGAGCGCAGAAGGTTAAGGGGGGACTTGATAGAGGTCTTTAAAATGATGAGAGGGATAGACAGAGTTGATGTGGGCAAGCTTTTCCCTTTGAGAATAGGGAAGATTCAAACAAGAGGACATGACTTCAGAATTAAGGGACAGAAGTTTAGGGGTAACATAAGGGGGAGCTTCTTTACTCAGAGAGTGGTAGTGGTGTGGAATGAGCTTCCAGTGGAAGTGGTGGAGGCAGGTTCGTTGGTATCATTTAAAAATAAATTGGATAAGCATATGGATGAGAAGGGAATGGAGGGTTATGGTATGAGTGCAGGCAGGTGGGACTAAGGGAAAATAATTGTTCGGCACGGACTTGTAGGGCTGAGATGGCCTGTTTCCGTGCGGTAAAGTGTTATATGGTTATATGGTTAAATGCAGTTTTCCAATGGCGGATCACAAAAGATTTTGCACGTTCCAATAAAGATAGTTGGCCATGAACTAAGCGACCATTCAGTCACTCCACGTTGGAACCAGCTTTGCTTTGTTTCCAAGGCCAGCCCACATCTCTTGATATGGTTCTGGGGCAATGAATGGTTGCCTCTGTCATTCCGTGTTTGGTATTGATGTTAAGAAAATGCAGCTACCTGTAAACTAAAAGTCAATTGTGCTTAAACATCATGCCATATATAATGTAGTGTGCTTTCCTCCTCTTGCACTCCAATCTAGAACATTTGTTCACATTTTCTTTCTAATAATGCACTCAGTGAATGAGGGAAAGGTGGGTATTGTCACAAAATTTACCATTAAAGCCAAACACGAATAAACAGTGTCATTTTTTAAAAATGTTGTTTTAAGGCAAAAACAATTACATTGCAGCATGAATATGTACGAGAGATTGGCTGATGTAAATTTTAATGTGAAACTCTTCCTATTTTCTATAACATGTTTCATTTCTAGAACCCAAGGCTTTCTCATATTCTATATCAGCCAGGTTTGCTTTTTATTTGCACTTTTACAGTGCAAATACTTTTAGTTGTAGTTTATTAATGACCTTTATCTGTATCAATAGCACGATATTGAACCGAAAATGCATTTATTATAGTAGTTCCTTACTAGGGAAATCATAGATATTAGCTTTATAGCTTGTTTATGAAATAATTAATACTGTCATTTGATAACAAAACAAATGAAGAGCATCTGTACGAACATCATAGAAGTTTGTCCCATCTATATACTCCTACTAACCCATTGTACACCATCTGACAAAAACCCCACCTAAAAGACTGGATGGGCTCCTGAAACTGAAATACTAATAATAACAGCTAACCATCCCTGATTGTCTTGGACTCACAAGTAAATTATGACAGTTTTAGGAAATTCCAGATAGATGGTATGGAAGCTTAAATTGTTAATTTGATTGTCAGAGGGAAGCTATTGAACTGGTACCAGATGTAACCCATGCAGCTGATCAATTTGTTCCTCCATTCCATTAGTCATGGGAAATATTTTTTTCCCAAATCGTCATCTATTTTTGCACATTTTTTAATATCATCACAGCCAAAGTGAATACACACCAAAGCATTTAGAAGTCAAAACATTTCAACAGCCACTTGGACCAACATACTTTCCCCATCTACAAAAGTAAATTGTCCAGAACCTATTTTATTCCAAGATCATTTTGCTGCATCCATATATCCAATCAAATCTTAAATGTTATTTAATTCTCAGCAGCAACAAATAACAACCCCCACAGGCTCATTAATCTCTGTGTAAGTGTTTTATTGGGTTTAAATCTCTTTCATTTAACCCGTATCCATGACGACTCCTTGTCAACCTCTCCACTACAGGAACTTGTCTGCTCCTTCCCATTGTGCCCTATCTTTTCATGATAATGTTTCTATCAAAAATGGACTGGCAATATAGACAATCATTTTTAGAAATCACAACTGCATGTTCCTGTTAGAGTGAAGGGCAAAGCAGATGGGAGTAAGGATGCTTGGATGATGTGAGAAATTGAGGTACTGGGCAGGAGACAGAAAAAGACATGGGACAGGTATAGGAAGCAAATCAAACGTATCCCTGGAGGAGTTTCGGGAACTGAGCATATTTAAGAAGGAAATCAGATGGGCAAAAGGGGCAGGAGATACATAGCTCTGGCCGACAATATTGAGGATCATTCAAAGAGATTTTATAAGTACATTAAGGGAAAGAGGGTGACTAGAGAGAGAATAGTGGCCTTAGAAACAAAAGTGGTCATCTCTGAAGGGAGCAGTAGGAGATGGAAACTTCCTTAATGAGTATTTCTCCTCAGTGTTTACTGTGGAGAAAGATGTGAAGGCAGGGGAACTTGGGGCAGTTAATGGAAATGTCTTGAGGACCATCAATATTACAGTCAAGGAGGTGCTGAACGTCTTATGGCGTTTGAAGGTGGATACATCTTCTGGGCCTAATCAGGTTTATCCAAGCACATAGTGGGAAGCTAGAGAAGAAAATGCAGGTGACCTGGTTGATATTTATGAATCATCATTAGGTACGGATGAGGTACCGGAAATCTGGAGGGTGGCTAGCATTGTCCCTCTATTTAAGAAGGAAAAGCCTGGGAACTATAGACAAGTAGGCCTAACATCTGTGGTAGCAGGATACCAGAGAGTAATCTGAAGGATAAAATGTATATGCATTTGGACAGACAGGGGCTGATTAAGGATAGTCATGATTAAGGATGTACATGGGAGATCATATTTCACAAATTTGATTTGAGATATTTTGAGGAAGTAACCAAAAGTGGCAGTGAGGGCAAAGCCATGGACGTTGTGTATATGGATTCCAGCGAGGCATTTGATATGGTTCCACATGGTCATCTGCTCTGGAAGGTTAGACATGGGATCCAGGGATAGAGAATGAATGAAAGAAAGCAAAGGTTGTTATTTGGACTGGAGGCCTGTGACTAGTGGACATGGTTCAGCGTTCGTTACCATTTGTGATTTATATTAATGATTTGGGTGAGAATGTTGAAGGCATGATTGGTAAACTTGCAGATTAAAGTACAGCAGGTGGCATTGCAGATGGCAGAGATGGTCATAGAAAATTGCAGCAGGATCTTGATCAGTTGGGCAGGTGGGCTGAACAATGGTTAATGGGGTATACAAATCAATATGAGGTTTTGCATTTTGGGAGTTCACAGTGCTCTGGGGACTGCTATTGTTGGGGAGTGTTGTAGACCAGAGGGATCTAAGATTCCAAGTACAGAGATCCTTGAAAGTGGTGGCACAGGGAGTTTGGGTGGTCAAGAAGGCTTTTGGCTTTTTGGAGTATCATGTTCAGTTTTGGCCTCCTTGCTATAGGAAAGACATTGTTCAGCTGGAAGGGGTGCAGAGAAGATTTACAAGAATGTCATCATGACTCGAGGACGAGCTATACGGACATGTTGGGCAGACCAGGCATTTATTCCTTGCAGTGCAGTGGTCATAGAGTCATCAAGTGATACAGTGTGGAAACAGGCCCTTCGGCCCAACTCGCCCACACCAGCCAACAAAGTCCCAGCTACACTAGTCCCACTTGCCTGCGCTTGGTCCATATCCCTCCAAACCTGTCCTATCTATGTACCTGCCTGTTTCTTAAATGGTGCAATAATCCCAGCATCAACTATCTCCTCTGGCAGCTTGTTCCATACACCCACCACCCTTTGTGTGAAAATGTTGCCCCTCGGATTCCTATTAAATCTTTTCCCCTTCACCTGGAACCTGTGTCCTCTGGTCCTCGATTCCCCTACACTGGGTAAAAGACTGTGCATATACCCAATCTATTTCTCTCATGATTTTGTACACCTCTATAAGATTTCCTCTCGCTCCATGGAATAGAGGCCTAGCCTACTCAACCTCTCCATATAGCTCACATCCTCTAGTCCTGGCAACATTCTTGTAAAACGTTTTTGAACCCTTCCAAACTTGACAATATATTTCCTATAACATGGTGCCCAGAACTGAACACAATATTCTAAATGCGGTCTCACCAAAGTCTTATGCAACTGCAACATGACCTCCCAACTTCTATACTCAATACACTGACTGATGAAGGCCAAAGTGCCAAAAGCCTTTTTGACCACGTTATCAACCTGTGACTCGACCTTCAAGGAACCATGCACCTGCACTCCTAGATCCCTCTGCTCTACAACACTACCCAGAGGCCGACCATTTATTGTGTAGGTCCTGCCCTTGTTCGACGTCACAAAATGCAACACCTTCCCTGTATTAAATTCCATCAACCATTTCTCCGCCCACCTGGCCAATCGATCCAGATCCTGCTGCAATTGTTCACAACCATCTTCACTATCTGCAAAACCACCCACTTTTGTATCATCAGCAAACTTGCTCATCTTGCCCTGTATGTTCTCATCCAAAACATTGATGTAGATGACAAACAGTAACAGGCCCAGCACCGAACCCTGAGGCACACCACTAGTCACAGGCCTCCAGTGTGAGAAGCAATCTTCCACCATCACCCTCTGCTTCCTTCCATGGAGCCAATTTATCCATTCAGCTATCTCTCCTTGGATCCCATGAGATCTAACCTTCCAGAGCAGCCTACCATGTGGAACCTTGTCGAACGCCTTACTGAAGTCCATGTACACAACATCTACAGCTCTTCCCTCATCAACCTTTTTGGTCACGCCTTAAAAAAAATCAATCAGATTAGTGAGACATGACCTCCCACGTACAAAACCATGCTGACTGTCCCTAATCAGCCCTTGCCCATCCAAATGCCTGTATAAACCCTATCCCTCAGAATACACTCCAGTAACTTACCAACTGCAGATGTTAAGCTCACCAGCGTATAGTTCCCAGCATTTTCCCTGCAGCCCTTCTTGAAAAGAGGTACAACATTTGCCACCCTCCAGTCTTCCGGCACCTCTCCTGTATTCAAGGACGATTCGTAAATTTTAACCAGGGCTCCCGCAATTTCCTCTCTAGTTTCCCACAATGTCCTCGGATATATCTGATCAGGCCCAGGAGATTTGTCTACATTCAAACACGACAGTACCTTCAGTACTTCTTCAACAGTAACACTGACTGCTCTCAAGACACTTCCAGTGACTGCTCCAGTTTCCTCCGTCCTACTGTCTTTCTCCTCAGTAAATATAGAGGAGAAATACTCATTTAGGACCTTGCCCATCTCCTGTGACTCGTTCACCCCTAAATGAGCTTTGAGTCCTGAGAGGTCACCCTCTCTCTAGTTACCCTTTTTCACTTTATGTATTTATAAAATCTTTTGGGATTGTCCATAATGCTATTCGCCAGAGCTATCTCCTAGCCCCTTTTTGCCCTTCTGATTTCCTTTTATAGTTTATTCCTCAGTTCCCAAAACTCCTCCAGGGATGCACTTGATCCCAGCTGCCAATACCTGTCCCATGCATCCTTCTTGTTTTTGACTAACACCACAATTTCCCTCGTCAGCCAAGCTTCCTTACGTTTGCCTGCTGTGCATTTCACTCTAACGTGGAGGTACGCATCCTGAGTTTTCGTCAGTATACTTTTTTCAGTACACTTGGCCGATGTTCCTTTCCCCTCCAATAGCCTGCTCCAGTCAACTTGAATGAGGCCTTCTCTCATACCCTCAAAGTTGGCCTTTTACCAGTTGAGCATTTTAACACGTGGACCCTCTCCGTCCCTATCCATAACTATCTTAAACCTAATCAAACTGTGTCACTGGTCCCAAAAGGCTCCTCCACGCACACTTCATTAACTTGCCCTTCCCAATTTCCCAATACTAGATCCAGTGTTGACCTCTCACATGTGAGTGCCTCCACATACTGCTTAAGAAAACTCTCCTGAACACTTTTGAGGAATTGCTCCCATCTGAACCCTTCACGCTAAAATCCCCTACTACAACAACCTTATTTGACATGTGGTGATCTTATAGAGGTGTGTTCTTATAAGGGATGATCTTATAGAGGTGTGGAAGATCATGAGTCCTTTGCTCAGAGTTGGGGAATCGAGAACCAGAGGACATACGTTTAAGGTGAAAGGGAAAAGATTTTATGGAATCCTAGATAGACACAAAAAGCTGGAGTAACTCAGCGGGTCAGAGAACATCTTTGGAGAAAAGGAATAGGTGACGTTTCGGGTCAAGACCCTTCTTCCGATTAATAGAATCCAGATGAACAACTTTTTTTACACAAAGGGCGGTGCGTATAAACTTTTTTAACATAAAAGGCGAGCTGCCAGAGGAGGTACTCGAGGCAGATACTATAAAAACATTTAAAAGACATTTGGACAGGTGCATGGATAGGATACGTTTGGAGGGATATGGGCCAAATGTAGGCAGGTGGGACTAGTGTTGATGGGCCATCTTAGTTGGCGTGGGCAAGTTTGGCCGAAGGGCCTGTTCCCACACTGTCTGGAAATGCACTACACTCCTTGGCATCAAAAGATTTTCTTGAAGAAATAATTCCTGAATTTAATTTCAACATTGATTCTTAAAACCAAGCCTTTAGAAGATTCTTCTGCCGGCACAGAGTCCATTTACCCCATTATTTCACAGCCGATCACATCAAAATAACCTTCAGATTCCAAGAAATAAATCAGCACATCTCACATTATTGAAAAGCACCTGGTGCTTGCCAAAGAAATGTTCTATTCAACCTTATCAAGGCACACCTGAGATCTACATTCCTCTTCTATCCAAATTAAAGTTAATTCACTTCAATATGTTTAATTCACTTTATGCTTTTATAAAGTTTAACACACAAATTCACTAAAGTTAATTCACTTTACGCTTTTGTGTAAAAGCAGAGTCAAGGGATATGGGGAGAAGGCAGGAACGGGGTACTGATTGGGGATGATCAGCCATGATCACATTGAATGGTGGTTCTGGCTCGAAGGGCCGAATGGCCTACTCCTGCACCTACTGTCTATTGTCTATTGTCTATTGTTCCTGTATTCACAAACTACGGTAATTTGATTTTATTGGACATTGCAAAAATAATCTTTTGAAGGGCATAAATCTTATATGCTTCAAATTTAATCCCATCAGTGATCGAGTATCGGTATCGATAACTCACATTGACTCCGACTCAAAGTGCACCCCAATAGCTAATTGCCTTTAATAATAACAGTCTCATCCAATAGACACAGGTCACATTCTAAACCACTTGTCCCTTTTCCATTTCCACAAGTGCAACAGTAATTTCTTCATTTCAATCTGCCTGGTTGTCAGAATGTCCGTAGGCACTTAGTTGGTAATCCTCGTGCTTTTTGGGAGACATTTAGTTAATCTCTTGCCTGATTGGAATTATATATATGAATCGGATGTTGCCAGCAGGTTTCCTTCTTTAAAGGGATTCACTAAACTAACTGTTGTTCAAAGAATGATCCTACTCCAAGGACACTTTCATCAAAATCATCTGTTCATTTCAAATTACTTTAAAAATCCACATTTAAATTGCTCACACTGCCAGAAAGCTGGTCTTATCTTAATTACTTGTCGAATATGTAACCACTACATCAAAGTGCCTAATAATGAGGAACTTTGTCAAAATTCTTCTGAAACCATAAATCAATTTGTAGACATCAGCTCTGCTGATTGCATTATCTCATCAAATAATTGCTACCAATTTATGAGCTATTACTGCTTTTAAACTCCTGCTCACTGCTGCATATAACTTTGTGAATTTTTAAAGAATGTTCATGCCATTCTCTTCATCACATTCACGACTGCCTTTTCTGGTGTTCGGAATTGCACATCCCAGAGTCATCATTCCTCCCTCCCACATCCCACAAAAAAAGGTTGGTTATCTTTTACTGGTGATCATTGAATTTTATCTTTCCACATTCCTGGACGTGGCATAAACATTTACAGTATCCTCTCATTCTAAACTCACAGTTTAAATTAAGTAACCCACAATAATATGACCTTGCCTCATAGGAGCCTTTTCTCAAAAATCCCAAATTTGCCCTTGCATGTTTTTAATGGCTCTCATGACAAGCTGGTTTCCACAAGTGTGTGATTATATTTGTTGTGAAATGATTATCGCACTGTGATATTTCCTGTGAATGTGTAAGAATAGTACTTGAGAGTTCACTCACACATCTTATAAGTCTCCGATGTCGCATTGATCTTAGACTTGTTAATTTAACAAATTGAATTGTATTGTGATTGATTTTCACACACTATCAGATTACCGCTCCATTATAGAGCACACTAAAATGTCCCTTAGTATCCTGTGTCACGTCGAGTTGGAAGCAATTACTGGCAGCATAAAACAGAAAAAGGCATCACTACAGCTCCTAAAATGGCTTATCGCTCACATGTATTCCACATAAGTTAATCTTTGAGTTTTAAAAACACTTCTAAATTGATAGTCCGTGAATTCATGTAAATCCTAAATTTATAAGGGTAGAGATGAAACTGGGAACATCTTGTTTCCCTCATGAGTTCTGACAGTGATGAGTGGATTGTTATCTTCTGTTTTAATCTAAACTTAAATGCTACAAAAATCCCACACAAATGCCAACTTGGGTTGCTCAGTCAACCAAGTCAACCTGTTGCTTTTCCACATGAGCTTATTTGAAATGTACCTAACAAATGGCATTGTTAGATCAAGTCCTTAAAACCATGTTATTATATCCTGGAGGCCCGTGAACCATTCTCAGAGCAAAAGAGATCCTATGGTCTGTTGCTTGAAAACTCTGCAAGTCATTGTTAAGGTTTTACCAACAAGGCAATTAAAAATTGTGAATAATGTCTGACAAACCTCTGACATTTTTTTTAAGCTAGTACTCCCAAAACAATTGACTTAGATTTAAAGCAACAAAAAGAATCAGTCGTAAAAGGAAAAGAGGGATTGGACAGGGTTTTGTGTCTTTTTTCTTGTCATTTGAGACTCTAACGATGCACTTATGTTGCCCGCTCTTCCCTTTTTCTTACACCTTACCTACTTAAGGAGGAATTCTTGATTGGTAAGTCGATGCTACCCGCAGACTAGGGATTTATTATAGGTCGCTGGACAGAATAGATTTCTTCTGCAGGAAACACAACTAAAGCTGTACCTTTCAAAAGGGGCTTTTTTAGTTAAAGTGATGGTCTATTTGTTTTGCGATTTTTATTTTATACATAAATCTCATTTTGTGATGTTTGTTCATTGTCCTTTTTAATGCCACGCTTACTGGGGCCTATTGGTTTCTCCTTTTAATGCAGTATGTAGTCCTGTACGCACATCTGATTTTACTTCCCTCACATCCATATCATTTTATTTGTGTTTCCTTTTTTTTTTAATTTGAAGGAACAAAATGCTCATTTCTTTTTTCTCTCTCCTGTCATTTTTCTTTTGTCATCATATCGTTCGCATGCTTTTTTTTTAAAACGAAAAAAAGACAAAAAAAATGCATGATGTCTAAATCGACGAGTTTTCATGTTGGAAAGAGTTTATTTTGTGTTTGGGGGTTAGGTGCCTTTAACAGTAGAGAGTGCATCGTACAGGCAGAAGTCTGTCCCAGCAACCCTGTACCACGTAACAGCATGATGCTTCTGTTTGCAGATATACAAGTCAGAGTCTTCTGGCCGCAAGCTTGTGAAGGAAGAATACAGCAAACCTGATAATGTGCCCAGCCAGAATGGAACTTATCACGATTATGACTCGGGCAACGATACAGCTTCGTCCCCGTCAACCAAACCTCCCTCGTCCAGATCGCAAACTGAGGGAGAGAAAGGACAGATCCTCAACCACCGTGCAGAGTTAGGCAGCCAGACACCGTCTCCAGGCAAACTAAAGCTCGGCGACACAGAGCCTGGATCAGATTCGGGCAACTCTGTGACGAGCTGCTCCTCTCCCTGCAAAGTCGTGGCCTCGTCTCCAACCACATCTCCAGCCTACCAGCTGGACAAAGGGGCCAGGAGGTAGGTCCTTTCGGAGTCGGGGAAGGTCCAAAAGAAATGGAGATGGCTGAAGTCAGTCAACTCCAGGAAGTGTATAAATGATGCACTGAAAACCTAACTAATCCTTGGCAGCAGATTGTCTAAACGCCTTCCCTGCCTTCCGACCATCGTGCCTGGAAGCAAGAGGGTGATGTTGCTACTACTGTGGCTCCAGCCCTTCACAGGGTAGCTAACTCTGAAGTCACATCCTTCTAGCGAGTTTGCATTCGCTAAATGGTGGTAAGCTGAACATTCCATGTGGTAAAATAGCCCTGTGGTGCTTTTAGGAAAGGAGGTCCAGGATTTTGATCTGTTTTCAATGACGAACCAAGAACATGTTTCCAGCCAGTGTGATTCATGGCTTGGAGGTGGTCATAATCCAAGTCTATCCATCCTCTCCCTGTAGCTGAAACCCTCTAATCCAGAAGCGTCCTGGTAAACCGTCTGTGCACCCTCTCCAAAGCCTCCCCATCTTCCCTGTTGTGGGAGCACCAGAACTGCAGACCTGAACTGGATTTAGTACATTGAACATAGAACAGCATGGCACAGGAATGAGTGGCCCTTCGGCCCACAAGGTTTGTGAATGCCATAATGAATGCCAAGTAAAAATGATCGCCTCTGCCGACAGGATCCATATCCCTCTATTCCCTGCACTTTAATGTGGTTATATAAAAGGCTCTAATATGCTGCTGTAGTACCTGTCCCCACCAGCATCCTGGCAAGGAATATCAGGCCCTCACTACGCTCTATGTCAAAAAGCTTTCCCCACGCATCTTCATTAAAATTTCTCCTCTCACCCCATAGCTGTGCCATCCAATACTTGACATTCCCACCCTAGGGGAAAAGGTTCTGACTGTCTATTGTATCTATGGCTCTTGTAATTGTATATCCTTCTATCAGGTGTCTCCTCAACCTCCGGGCATTGTACGGAAAACATTCCAATCTATCCAAGCTCTCTCTGTAGCTGAAGCCATCTAATCCGCGCAGCATTCCGGGCACCCTTCCCAAATCCTCCACATCTTTGCTGTAATGGGGCGACCTGAACTGTAAGCAATTTCCCAAATGGAGACAAACCAAAGTCCTATTGGGCAGTCAGGGTAGTGCAGCAGTTGCTGCCTTACCGGGACCCGGGTTCGATCCCGACTACGGGTGCTGTCTGTACGGAGTTGGTACGTTCTCCCCGTGACCTGCGTGGGTTTTCTCCGAGATCTTCGGTTTCCTCCCACCCTCCAAAAAATTACATGTTTGTAGGTTAATTGGCTTGGTAAATGTAAAAATTGTGCCTAGTGGGTGTGGGATAGTATTCATGTGCGGGGATTGCAGTTCGGCACGGACCCGGTGGGCTGAAGGGCTTGTTTCCGTGCTGTATCTCTAAACTAAACTCTAAAACTGCATCATGACTATGCTTTAAATCCAAAGCCTATCTATGCATCTAATAATTCTATATACATCCTGTCAGGTCTTCCCTCATCCTTTGGTATTCATAGTCATACAACGAGGAAACAGGGTCATCGGCCCAACTTGCACGTACTGACCAACATGCCCCATCTACACCAGTCCCACCTGCCTGCATTTGGCCCAGAGCCTTCTAAGCCTGTCCTATCCACGTACCTGTCGAAATGTTTGTTTAGCATTTTGATAGTACCTGCCTGAACAACTCCTCTGGTAACTTGTTCCATATACCAACCACCCATTACGTTAACAAATTGCCACTCGGGTTCCCATTAAATCTTTTCTCCCTCACCTTAAATCTATGTCTTCTGGTTCTTGATTCCCCTACTTTGGATAAAGGACTTTGTGCGTTTACCCTGTCAATTCCTCATGATATTTTTACGCCTCTATAAGATCACTCCTCATCCTCCTGCGCTCCAAGGAATACAATCCTATCTGTAGCTCAGACTTTCAAGGCAACTTCCTCGAAAATCTTCTCGGTACCCTTTCCAGCTAAACAGTATCTTTCCTATAACAGGGTGACCAAAACTGAACACAATACTCCAAATGTGCCCACACATTGTCTTGAACAACTGTAACATAATCTCCCAACTTCTATACCCAATACTCTGCCTGATGTAGGCCAATGTGCCTAAAGCCTTCTTGACCACCCTATCTACCTGTGACACCACTTTAAAGGAACTATGTACCTGCACTCCGAGATCCCCCTGCTCTACATTCCATTCCATTCACTGTGTAGGTCCAGTCCCGGTTAGAGTTCCAAAAATGCAACACCTCACATTTCTCCACATTAACCATCCAATCAAGATCCTGTTGCAATTTTTGATAAACATCTTCAGTATCTACAACACCGCCCATTTTATTGCAAACTTGCTAATCTTGCATGTACGTTCTCATCCAAATCATTGATATAGATGACAAACAGTAACGGGCCCAGCACCGAATCCTGAAGCACATCACTAGTCACAGGCATCCAGTCCGAAAAGCAACCTTCCACCATCATCCTGTACTTCCTTCCATGAAGCCAATTTTCTATCCATTCAGCTATCTCTCCTTGGATCCCATGCAATCTAACCTTCCAGAGCAGCTTACCATGAGGAACCATATCAAATGTTGCTGAAATCCACATTGACAACATCTACAACTCAGTCTTTAGGCCAGCGATGATTCCTAAGATGCTGACAATGTTTTTTTGATGGTGCTATGTTATTAAATATCAAGGAAGGAGGTTGAAACTCTGTCCTGTGGCAAATGATCATAGTTTGGCATTATCTTATTTGCCACTAATCAGCCCATGTCTGATTGTTTCTGTAACCTGGTCCATGTTCAACATACTGTTTAGTTTCTGGTGACATGTTTGAAGTAGATTTTCTCATGAGATAAAATACTAAGATTGAGTTCTAGTCAAGAGAAGAAAAGGCCTCAGGAGCTGGACAGCATTTTAGACGTCCATGTTCCGTGATTATCTTTGGTTTATGGAAGCCATGAAGTAATGGCAGAAAAAGGCAAAATTACACTGACTTCTTTCTCATTGATTTCAGGGAATTATCTGCCTTGCACGGTTGGCCGACAACATCGGAGAGAAAGACAAGTCCTTCCCCTTCACCTGCCAGGAATTCTCCCAGGAGACATCGTTCAAGGAGTGACTCTCAGAGCAGCAGAGAGCGGGAAAGAAGCTCCCACAGCTACAGCTGCTCTTCCCGCTCACGTTCACCTGAGTACAAGTCAAGCATGAAATATTCAAGAAGCAGATCACACTCCTCAGGGAAAAGGTTTGTCCCAATCACAGCCAAGAAAGAGTTAAGGGAAAAGATGCCCTGATAGAATTGTGGAACTTGGTCTTCAAATAGCAGGAAGGTTCCACCAATTCAATCGCCAGTCAATTATAGAGAGAAGGAATGGGCGACGCTTCAAGTCGAATCCCTTCTTCTTGACCCAAAATGTCACCCATCCCTTCTTTCCAGAGATGCTGCCTGTCCCGCTGAGTTACAACAATTGTTCATCCCAGTTTGAAAAAAGAATAAATCAGGGAAGGTAGTGCATCCATGGATAACAAGGGAAATAGAAACATAAAAACATAGAAAATAGGTGCAGGAGGAGGCCATTCAGCCCTTCGAGCCAGCACCGCCATTCATTGTGATCATGGCTGATCGTCCCCTATCAATAACCCGTGCCTACCTTCTCCCCATATCCCTTTACTCCACTAGCCCCTAGAGCTGTATCTAACTCTCTCTTAAATCCATCTAGTGATTTGGCCTCCACTGCCCTCTGTGGCAGGGAATTCCACAAATTCACAACTCTCTGGGAGAAAAAGTTTTTTTCTCCCCTTTATTCTAAGACAGTGGCCCCTGGTTCTGGACTCGCCCAACATAAGGAACATAAATCAGGGATAGTATCAAAACAAAAGGTGAAGCATACAAATTAGCCAGAAAAAGCAGCCTAACAGGGGACTGGGAGAAATTCAGAGTCCAGCAGAGGAGGACAAAGGGCTTAATTAGGAAAGGGAAAATAGATTATGAAAGAAAACTGGCAGGGAACATAAAAACTGACTGCAAAAGTGTTTACAGATATGTGAAGAGAAAAAAGATTAGTTAAAACAAATGTGGGTCCCTTGCAGTCGGAAACAGGTGAATTGATCATGGGGAACAAGGACATGGTACACCAATTGAATAACTACTTTGGTTCTGTCCGCACGAAGGAAGACATAAATAATCTGCCGGAAATAGCAGGGGACCTGGGGTCAAATGAGATGGAGGAACTGAGTGAAATCCAGGTTAGCCGGGAAGTGGTGTTAGGTAAATTGAATAGATTAAAGATCGATAAATCCCCAGGGCCAGATAGGCTTCATCCCAGAGTACTTAAGGAAGTAGCCCCAGAAATAGTAGATGCATTAGTGATAATTTTTCAATACTCTTTAGATTCTGGAGTAGTTCCTGAGGATTGGAGGGTAGCTAATGTAACCCCACTTTTTTTTAAAAGGGAGGAGGGAGGGAGAAAACGGGGAATTACAGACCAGTTAGTCTAACATCGGTAGTGGGGAAACTGCTAGTCAGTTATTAAAGATGGGATAGCAGCACATTTGGAAAGTGGTGAAATCATTGGACAAAGTCAGCATGGATTTATGAAAGGTAAATCATGTCTGACAAATCTTATAGAATTTTTCGAGGAGAGTGGATAAGGGAGAACCAGTGGATATGTTATATCTGGACTTTCAGAAGGCTTTCGACAAGGTCCCACATTAGATTTGTATACAAATTTAAAGCACACGGTATTGGGGGTTCAGTATTGATGTGGATTGAGAACTGGCTGGCAAAGAGTAGGAGTAAACGGATCCTTATCAGAATGACAGGCAGTGACTAGTGGGGTACCGCAAGGCTCAGTGCTGAGACCCCAGCTATTTACAATATATATTAATGATTTGGACCAGGGAATTGAATGCAACATCTCCAGGTTTGCGGATGACACGAAGCTGAGGGGCAGTGTTAGCTGTGAGGAGGATGCTAGGAGGCTGGAAGGTGACTTGGATAGGCTGGGTGAGTGGGAAAATGCATGGCAGATGCAGTATAATGTGGATAAATGTGAGGTTATCCACTTTGGTGGCAGAAACAGTAAAGTAGACTATTATCTGAATGGTGGCCGATTAGGTAAAGGGGAGATGCAACGAGACCTGGGTGTCATGGTACACAAGTCAATGAAAGTAGGCATGCAGGTGCAGCAGGCAGTAAAGAAAGCGAATGGTATGTTAGCTTTCATAGCCAAAGGATTTGAGTATAGGAGCAGGGAGGTTCTACTGCAGTTGTACAGGGTCTTGGTGAGACCACACCTGGGGTATTGCGTACAGTTTTGGTCTCCTAATCTGAGGAAATACATTCTTGCCATAGTGGGAGTACAGAGAAGGTTCACCAGACTGATTCCTGGGATGTCAGGACTTTCATATGAAGGAAGACTGGATAGAATCGGCTTGTACTCGCTAGAATTTAGAAGATTGAGGGGGGATCTTATAGAAACTTACAAAATTGTTAAGGGGTTGGACAGGCTAGATGCAGGAAAATTGTTCCCGATGTTGGGGAAGTCCAGAACAAGGGGTCACAGTTTAAGGATAAGGGGGAAATCTTTTAGGACCGAGATGAGAAAAACATTTTTCACACAGAGAGTTGTGAATCTCTGGAATTCTCTTCCACAAAAGGTAGTTGAGGCAAGTTAATTGGCTATATTTAAGAGGGAGTTAGATGTGGCCCTTGTGGCTAAAGGTATCAGGGGGTATGGAGAGAAGGGAGGTACAGGATACTGAGTTGGATGATCAGCCATGATCATATTGAATGGCGGCGCAGGCTCGAAGGGCCGAATGGCCTCTACTCCTGCACATATTTTATATGTTTTTCTATGTTACCAGCTTTTTATGTCTATCTTCGGTTTAAACCAGCATCTGCAGTTCCATTCTACACCAGTCAATTATAATGAGAGCACTCTCTCCTGTAGCTCTGATATTTGTCATCTATCTATCTATCTATCATCACATCCCAGTGACTTGAGCACAAGGGCCAAATTGACATTTCAAGGGAGTAAGTGTAATCAATGGAGATATGCAGCAAGAGACACTAAACTGATCCTTTAACTGCCCATTGAGATGGATCTTGCATTACAGAGGGAACAGGGAAGTTCATCACAAACTGTCGAGCGCTCACACCTCGACCCTCAAAACTGAAGCTTGCTGTCTATGTGGAGTTTGCACATTCCAGTGAGTGTTCTGGTTTCTTCCCACATTACAAAGATGCGTGGGATGCTGGGTAAATTAGCCACTGTGAATTACCTCAAGTGTGTAGGTGAGCAGTGGAGAGTTGATGGAAATGCAGGGGAGAATAAAATGGGATGAGTGTAAATGGGTGATTTAGTTAGTATAGACTCAATGTTTCTGTGACTATGATAGCTTGGAACAGATCCTCCATTATTGTGGACTGTTCATCCAATTGGCAGTGCAAGTTTGAAAGCATCTGATTTCAGGGAGCTTGGCACCAGTGCGTGGAGTTCAATGTACCCTTACACTCCAGCGATGTGCCAGTGTCAGTCCAAGGCCACCTCTACTGCACCAGTGGCAAGTGCTCTTCTTCAACTTTCCCAGACCTTCATGGAGTCACACAGTCCCCAGCTCATTCGTGCAGATCGAGATGCCCCATTTGTGCTACTGTAGTTCCATCTGCCTGCATTTCCTCCTAAATCTTTTTTATCCGTGGACCTGACTGTGACTTTTAAATGTTGATATAGTATCTGCCTCAACTACTCCTCTGGCAGCTCATTGCATATACCCACCAATATTTTAAGTATTTTCCTCAGTCCCCAGGAACTCCTCCAGGGATACACGTGATCAGCTGCCTATAACTGGCCCTTGGCACTTCATCCTGACCAGAGCCTCAAAGTCTCTCGTCATGCACAGCTGCCTTGCTCGTTACTCTAACAGGAACATGGATGCCTTGCACTGTCAACATCATTCTTTTAAAAGTATCGCATTTCCTGACTTCCAACTTCAATCAACTATTACCACGTTCCCATCAAAGTGTGCCTTGCCCCAATTCAGAATGTTTAACTGTGAGCCTGCCCTGTCCTTACCCACAACTATTTTAAAGCTAATAGAATAGAGAGTCACAGAGTTATACAGTGTGGAAACAAGCCCCGCGGCCCAACTTGCCCACGCCGACCAACTTGTCCCATCTTTAGCCCCACCTCCCTGCATTTGGCCTATATCCCTCTCAACATCCTATCCATGTACCTATCTAAATGTTTCTTAAATATTGCGATCATCCCTGCCTCAACTACCTCCTCCGGCAGCTCGTTCCATACAATCACCACCCTTTGTGTAAAAAAAGTTACCCTCGGGTTCCTATTAAATCTCTTCCCCCCCTCACCTTAAACCTTGGAAACCCTAGTTTTGGGATTCACCTACTCTGGGCAAGAGACACTGTGAATGTATGCAATCTACTCTTCTCATGATTGTGTACACCTTTATAAGGTCACCCCTCATCCCCCTAAGCTCCAAATTATGGAATCCCAGCTTGCTCAACCACTCCCTATATCTCAGACCCTCGAGTCCTGACAACATCCTTGTAAATCTTCTCTGCACCCTTTCCAGCTTGACAACATCTTTCCCATAACGTGGTGCCCAAACCTGAAAGCAATACTCAATGTGGCCTCACCAACATCTTATTTAACGGCAACACGATCTCCCAACCTCTACTCAATGTTCTAAATGGCCATATTTCCAACCTGCAATCTGTTCAGATTACAAATAGGTCTCGAGAACCGAACACTGCCATAACCTGGGAAAACAGGGAACTGTATTGGTCACAGGCCTCCAGCCAGAATATCTACTTTCCATAATTCTTAAGATCGTGAATCCTAATCTTCCAGATCATTCTACCATGTGGGAGCATGTCAAAACCCTTGCTAAATTCCATGCAGACGACATCCATCACCCTACTTTCATCAGAGAGGGAAAGCAAGGGCAACTTACAACCCAGCGGTATGAATATTGATTTCTCTAACTTCAAGTAACCCTTACTTTCCCTCTCTCTCCATCCCTCCCCATGCCTAATGCTCCGATTAGTTTCACTGTCCTCCTGATTGTATGCCATTGTCACCTATCCCTTTGCTAACAATGAACAATTCTACATATCTTTGGTCATCGTCTGCTTTGATCTATCCTTTTCACACCTTACCCGTCTCCATATTCCTAGTCTCCCTCTCCCCTGACTCTCAGTCTGAAGAAGGGCCTCGATCTGAAACATCACCCATTCTTATCACCAGAGATACTGCCTGTCCCGCAGAGTTACTCCAGTATTTTGTGTCTATTGTTGGCCTGTTCCCATGCTGTATGTGTCTCTAACCATGAATCGATGAGAATCTGGGGGAGGCTGTTAGAGGGGATGGGAGTTTGAGGTGATTAAAAATATATATTTATGTTATAGGAAAGATATTGTCGAGCTTGAAAGATTCAGAAAAGATTTACCCGGATGTTGCCAGGATTAGAGGGTGTTAACTGCAGGGAGAGGTTGAGTAGGCTGGGTTTCCATTCCAGGGGGGCGCAGGAGGATGAAGGGTGACTAATTAATTAATTAGTTAAGACAAATGTGGGTGCCTTGAAGACAGAAACAGGTGAATTTATTATGGGGAACAAGAAAATGACAGACGAGTTGAACAGGTAAATTGGATCTGTCTTCAAGAAGGAAGACACAAACAATCTCCCAAATGTACTCGTGGCCTAGGGTGACGGAGGAACTGAAGGAAATTCACATTAGGTATGAAATGGTGTTGGGTAATCTGATGGGACTGAAGGCTGATAAATCCCCAGGGCCTGGTGGTCTGCGTCTCAGGGTACTTAAAGAATTCCCAGAGGCAATTCAGACTGTAAACGCCTATCTCACCTGGGGCTAACTCTACTGAACATTTTTCCTTCCATTATTTATTATGTAAAAGAATATGTGTGTTATGATTGTGTTTATAATTTGTTTGGTTGTTTTGTTGTTTGTCTTTTGCACAAAAGTCCGCGAGCATTGCCACTTTCATTTCACTGCACATCTCGTATGTGTATGTGACAAATAAACTTGACTTGACTTGACTTGATGTGGTTCTCGAAATTGTGGACGCATTGGTGATCATTTTCCAAAGTTCTATAGATTCAGGATCAGTTCCTGTGGATTGGATGGTAGCTAATGTTATCCCACTTTTTAAGAAGGGAGGGAGAGAGAAAACAGGAAATTATAGACAGGTTAGACTGACATTGGTGGTGGGGAAGATGCTGGAGTCAATTATAAAAGATGAAATAGCGGCACATTTGGATAGCAGTAACAGGATCGGTCCAAGTCAGCATGGATTTGCGAAGGGGAAATCATGCTTGACTAATCTGGAATTTTTTGACGGTGTAACTAGGAAAATGGACTAAAGAGAGCCAGTGGATGTTTCAGAAAGCCTTTGATAATCCCCACATAGGAGATTAGTGGGCAAAATTAGACCATATTTTATTGGGGATAGGGCACTGACATGGATAGAAAATTGGTAGGCAGATAGGAAACAAAGAGTAGGGATTAACGGGTCACTTTCAGAATGACATGCAGTGACTAGTGGGGTATTACAAAGCTCAGTGCTGGGACCGCAGCTATTTACAATATATATTAATGATTTAGATGAAGGGATTGAAAATAACATTAGCAAATTTGCAGATGACACAAAGCTGGGTGGCAGTGTGAACTGTGAGGAGGGTGTTATGAGGATGCAGGGTGACTTGGACAGGTTGGGTAAGTAGGCAGTTGCACGGCAGATGCAGTTTAATGTGGATAAATGTGAGGTTACTCACTTTGGTGGGTAGAGCAGGAAGGCAGATTATTATCTGAATGGTGTCGTTGGGAAAAGGGGAAGTACATGAGATCTGGGGCGTCCTTGTTCATCAGTCACTGAAAGTAAGCATGCAGGTACAGCAGGCAATGAAGAAAGCTAATGGCATATCGGCCTTCATAACAAGAGGATTTGAGTAGAGCAAAGAGTTACTTCTGCAGTTGTACAGAGCCCTGGTGAGACCACACCTGGAGTATTGTGTGCAGTTTTGGTCTCCAAATCTGAGGAAGGACATTCTTGCTATTTAGGGAGTGCAGCGTAGGTTCACGAGGTTAATGCCCTGGATGGTGAGACTCATATGTTGATAGAGTGGAGCGGCTGGGCTTGTATACACTGGAATTTAGAAGGATGAGAGGAGATCTTATTGAAATATAGAAGATTATTAATGGATTGGACATGCTAGCAGGAGGAAACATGTTCCTGATGTTGGGGTGGTGCAGAACCGGGGGCCACAGTTTAAGAATAAGGGGCAGGCCATTGAGAACAGAGATGAGGAGAAACTTTTTCACCCAGAGAGTTGTGAATCTGTTGAATTCTGTCTCAGAAGGCAGTGGAGGCCGATTCTCTGGATGTTTTCAAGAGAGACTTAGATAGAGCTCTTAAAGATAGCCGTGTCAAGGGATATGAGGAGAAGGCATGCACGGGGTAATGACTGTGGATGTTCAGCCAGGATAACAGTGAATGGCGGTGCTTGCTCTAAGGGCCAAATGTCCTACTCCTGCACCTATTGTCTATTGTGATCTTATAGAAGTGTACAAAATCATGAGAGGAATAGATTGGGTAGATGCATAGAGCCTCATGCCCAGAGTAGGGGAATTGAGGAGCACAGGTTTAAGGTGATGGGTAATAAGGAATCCAAGGGGTACCTTTTTCACACAAAGGGTGGTGGGTGTATGGAACAAGCTGCCAGAGGAAGTAGTTGAGGCAGGGACTATCCTATCATTTAAGAAAAGGTTAGACAGGTACATGGATAGGACAGGTCCGGAGGGATAAGAACCAGGCGCAGGCAAGTGGGACTAGAGTAGCTGGAACATGATGACTCAGTTGTGCCAATGTGCCTGTTTCAAAACTGTATCACTCTATGACTCTATGATTAGTGTAAACTAGACAAAGTGGGACCCATTGGGTCCCATTCTCACACGGGAGGCCTGGTCCCCCAACGCAATATTCTACCTCCCCACTAATTCCACTATTCCATGACTCACGCATAGCCCCCAACTGCCCCGTTGTGGCGCCCCTGATCACGGCTTGAGGACTCACAGTTCACTCAGTCACGGCTTGTGGACTGAAAGTTCATTCAGTCACGGCGTGTGGTCACAGTTTACTCTGTCACGGCTTGAGGAGGGGGGGTATGTGGGGGGGGGGGGGTGGTGTGTAGAAGAGGGGGCTGTGGGGAGGGGAGTGTGTGTGGGGGGGGGGTTGTTTGGGGAGGGGGGAGTGTGTAGGAGGGGGTTGTTGTTGTGGGGGAGGGAGGGTGTCTGGGGGAGGGTATGTGTGTGTAGGGGAGGGGTGTTTAGGGAGAGGGTTTTGTGGCAGTTGTGGGGGGTAGGGGGTTGTGGTGATAGGAGCGGGGTTGTATGTGAGAGGGGGAGGGGTGTGGGCGGTAGGGGGGATGTGGGGAGGGGAGTTGAGGGTGTGTGGGGGTGTGGGATTCGGGCTGTGTGGTGGAGGGGGTTGTGGGGGAGGGGGTGTGGGTGTGGGTTTGTGGGGAGGGGTATATGTGTGGGGGAGGGGTGTGTATGTGAGGGAGTAGTATGTGGGGGAGGGGTGTGTATGTGGGGGAGGGGTATGTGGGGAGGGGTTTTGTGGGATTGTGGGGGGTAGGGGAAGGGGTGTATGTTGGGGGAGTGTGGGTGGTAGGCGGATGTGTAGGGTAGGGGGTGTGGGGGAGGGGTGTGTGTGGGGAGGGGATGGTGCAGGGGGTGTGTGGGGGATGGGGGTGTGGGTGCGGGGGAGTGGGTGGGGGATGGGGGTGTGGGGTGCGGGGGTGTGGATGTGGCGGAGTGGGTGGGGGGGAGGGGGAGGGGCATGTGGGGTGGGTGGTTGCGGGAGAGAGTGATTGTGGGGGGGTGGGGGAAGGTGGGGTGGGGGGGGGGGGGGGGGGGGGTGTGGGGGAGTGGGGCCCACCCGTTCCCGGCCCGGACACCGATTACACTTCCGGCTCCAGGGCCCGGCTCCGGACACACACAGCTGCTCCAGTTCCCAGTGCCTGTTGCGCTTACAGCTCCCACCCGCGGAACACAGCTCACACTCCGCTGCTTCAGCTTTATTCCTGGCGGCTTCTGGATGTGTTCACAAACTCAGCCTCGCCTCCGGGGCTTTATTCTCCTGCGGGTGCCGGAAGGGGGGGGTTACCTTCATGTTGACAGACAGGTGAGAAGACCAATCTACTGATCTCACAATTTTGTAAACCTTCATAACTTTTGTAATCGTCCACCAGTCGGAACAAAACTTGGTGCGCCTGGAGCAGAGAATGGTGAGTAAGGTGGCAAAAAAATAGATAGATAGATAGATAGATAGATAGATAGATAGATAGATAGATAGATAGATAGATAGATAGATAGATAGATAGATAGATAGATAGATAGATAGATAGATGTTTGATGGGTGTTCGGCATAGATTGTTTTTGTGGTTACTCTATGACTCTGAATCTGTTACTTGAGTTGTACTGCAAAATACTTCACTTTGTCAGTTCCTGAATGCATTGAAGTGGAATTATGTCATCAACTTAAATTTCAAATTGGGTTGCTGAAGTACATTTGTTACCCAAATGGATAACGGCAGTTGTATATCAAGGCAAATCGACTCAAACATCAAGGGCTTGATATTACTCTGTGCTTGCATAGGTCATCTTCACGCTCTCTGAGCTATTCACCAAGATCTAGGAGAAGTCCAGGAAGCAGAAGCTCCCGATCACGTCGTAGCCCAAGCTATTCAAGATACAGCCCAGAGAGGTAACTTATGAAGGGGTTGTTTTAAAAACCTGATTTTGCTGTGTACATGTCATTGTGTTTGGTGGGTTACAGGCAAGGTTTATGCTCAATTTTCAGTTTGGGAAATTGCTCAGTCTGTTAATGCTTGCACCATAATGTTCCAAGTATCTCCTCTCCAAACTCAGAAAACAGCCATGTAGATGTTTCTATTCCTAAATGTCTACTAATTCCTGTAGAAAAGTAATGGGTTGGCAGGAGGATCCAGCTAATGTACAGAAAGACAATTGGTTAGCAGGAGGTCTGCAGGGACCCCAGTGATTTTGTAAATGATGTGGTCGGCAGAAGTTTGAGGCAGAAGTCCAGTTTTAATTTGCATAAACTAAATGTAAATAATTATTATGTTCAGATCATTGGATGAAGATTCCTTATTTTGCAAAGGATAAATACCAGAATTGGAACTGTCAAAAGTTGCCTAGTAAGAAATAAACATGAATATTTAAACAGGTAAAATGCTGCTAATCTCATCCCGCAGGTAGTATTGTCAACATCACTTCAAGTTAACCCCTCAGTGACACCCAGCACTCTATAGTTAATTAATTTTGTACGTTTCCTTGTGTCCACGTGGGGTTTCTCTGAATGCTTCTGTTTCCTCCCACACTCCAAAGATGAACAGGTTTTTAGGTTAATTGGCATTGGTGAAATTGTAAGTTGTCCCTAGTGTGTAGGATAGTGCTAGTGTAAGGAGGGATCGGTGGTGAGTGGTGCAGATTCGGTGGGCCGAAGGGCCTGCTTCCGTGCTGTATCTCTAAAGTCTAAAATAAAGTCAAATGTCCAATCTGCCATTAGCAGAGGAACAAAGGAAAAATAGCAGATGGATATTAAACGATATTAAATTGGCTTGGTGTAAATGTAAAATTGTCCCTAGTGTGTGTGGGATAGTGTTAATGTGCGGGATAGCTGGCCGGTGGGGACTAGGGCCGAAGGGCCCGTTTCCGTGATGTATCCAGTTTGGCTTCTACACTCATCCTGGTAGTTGCATGGTAACTTAATAATGGAGTTTTTCCATTGAAGATAGCGATCAATTATTATCAATGAATCTGCATCAGCACCAGAAAATCAAGTGAGGACAAGCCCAATTGTGCAGTTTGAGAGCCTGTTGTGTGTTCCACTCCATTTATCACATGTCAGGTTCTGTTCCCACAGCATTGTTTTTTTAAGGAAATGTATCCAATTTATTACCGAGTCTCCAGAAGTTATAACTTAGAGACGCACTTGAATTTCCTCAACGAACATCACGCATACATAAAGGTTCAATGATACAAAGGACAAAGGGCAAAGGACATTTATTGTCACGTACACCAATTGGTGTAGTGAAATTTGTTTTGCCATGCAGCACACAGATAAAGATAAGGCACAACATTAAAGAATTTAACAATAAAGATAAAAAACATCCCCCCACAATGGTTCCCATTATGAGGGAAGGCACAAAGTCCAGTCCCCATCCCTTGTCCACCCATAGTCGGGCCTATTGAGGCCTCCGCAGTCGCCGCTATGGGGGCCGATGTTACAGGCCCCTCTTCGCCGTGTGATGGTGCTCCGGCGTCTGGAGATCCCTCTCAGCAGCTCGGGGTGCCTGGAACGGCCGCTTCCTTATGGGAGGCCGCGGCTTCCGAAGCCAACAGGCCTCGCTGGATGGAGCTCCACAACTGGCGATCTCGGCAAGAGATCCCAGGCTCCCAATGTTAAAGTCAGCGCTGCCGCCCACGGCTGGCCACTCCACAGACCCGCAGCTCCGCGATGTTCACCTGCAGTCTCAGCATTCCGGAGCTCCAGCGTAGCGACCCGGGCAAGGCATCGCCCACACCGCTCCGCGATAGCGCTCCAGCGCTGTGCCGCTGCCAAAGACGTGGTTCAGGGTGGTCCCCTCAGGAAACGCCACTCCAGGCCCACTGGTAGGCAGCGAGGACGGGTCGACGGTGCAGCCCGGAGAGAAGCCGCCCCTTCGACCAGGTAGGGACCTTAGAAAGCAGTTTCCCCCCCATCCCCCCACCCCCACATAAAAAAGGCTAGAACTCCGAAAACAAAAAACTCAACTAACTAAAAATTAAAAAAAGAGAGAAAAAACGGACAGCTGCAAGCTGGGCAGCCATACCATACATACACTATTGCTCAGCAACATCAAGAGATGCCTGTTATTAAAATTTCCCTTCTTTCTTTTTATTATCCCACAACATAATTTTTCTTATTTTTATTCTTCATTTTATGAAATCCCATTTTACTTAAGTCTAAGTTTACGATCGTCAACAACTCTTCTCCTCCGGCTTTGTATTATTACTGTTATATGGAGTTGCCCTTCAAGTGGCTGGTAGGTTGTTCCGAACGTCATTGGCTCCAGGGAAGAGTCTAATCTGGTGTTGGGATTACCCATGCAGCACACCTTTCTAATTCAGTTATCGAGTAAATGGAAAGTTTTTCTATTGAACAATACCAACCACTCCCCCCCCCCCCCCCCCCCCCCCCCCCCCATCACCCCCACCAGCCCCATCTGTAGATACCAACATTTAGCAAATAATCCGAGGTTCAATTTCCCCATGCCATGTCTGGCCTATCAACATTTTGACCAACTGAAAAATACAAGAACAGTCCAACTAGCAATGAAACAAAAGCAGCAGATTATGTGCAGTGGGGGGTTTAAACGCAGATGCTACCATTACATGGATAGAAAAGGGTCCAGTTGGCCGTGTGCTTCAGCTTTGTTGAAGAAGCTCTTGCTGTGATTTGTGATTGGATAGGGACCATGACAGAGGTCGGGATGGTAAGAAATACGGATCACGGGAGAGGGAGTCGAGGAGACGCCGCTCTCGCTCCTACTCCCCAATGAGGAAGCGCAGACGAGACTCTCCAAGTCATCTGGAACCTCGCCGCATTACCAGGTCAGTGAAAGGTCACCCCGTTATTGAGAGGTGAATAAATCACCAGGTTTTAATAGTTCAGTGCTGCAGCAGGGAGACATGTTTTGCATATCACGCAGCAGTGGGGAAGTTCCAGCTGGTCCTTCTCTTCTTGCCCTATTCTCATGCTGATGCCAACAAGCTTTGTACGTGCTTCCCCAGTCCTTTACTATTTCATCGCTCTTGGTAAAGACATGTGACATGAGCAGAATTAGGCCATTCGGCCCATCAAGCCTACTCCGCCATTCAATCATGGCTGATCTATCTCTCCCTCCCAACCCCATTCTCCTGCCTTCTCTCCATAACCCTTTACACCCGTACTAATCAAGAGTCTGTCTATCTCTGCCTTAAAAATATCCATTGAAGGCCTCCGCACCCTCCTGTGGCAAAGAATTCCACAGATTCATCACCCTCTGACTAAAAATAAATTCTCTTCATCTCCTTCCTAAAAGAATGTCCTTTAATTCTGAGGTTATGACCTCTGGCCCTCGACTCTCCCACTAGTGGAAACATCCTCTCCACGTCCACTCTGTCCAAGCCTTGTACTATTCGGTTATTTTCATTGAGGTCCACCTCATCCTTTTTTGTTCCACCTGCTGTTTGCCTTCTATATGAAGATTTTTTTTCCGAGCATCAATGCTAACTTGCCTCTGTCAGCATTTTCTGTCTGTCCTTTTTCCCTGCCAGCTAATGTGTATAGATTAGCTACCAGGAGATGCCAATGACTTTTAATAGCAGTTAAGTATGTTGCACAGTTGACTGGTAGGTTTTAGGTTTTGCATTAGTTGTCAGTAAGATTGCATTTGGGTGATATTAGATTCATGCACCAATATGGACCAGTTCCAATCAAGTCAAAATTATCAAAAGTCTAATATGCCAATTTTTCTAAGCCAAACTAATTGCTCGCATAAATCATTATGAATCACAAGTGATATGATCGTAATTGTGTTGTATAACATCTTGGCTGACTTCCCACCTTGAGATTGTTTCATAGAATTCAGCAGTTTTTAATGTACCAATGATTGCAAATTTAAAAGGCAAATAGATAGTTGGCTAAGGTATATGGGAATTAAAGCACGTCGCTTACACACAATTTAACTCGGCAAAATGAGAATAATTTAAGAGAAAACCTTTACTATTTCTAAAGGATTGATTGGTAGACAGGTAGATAAGGAAACATAGGGATTAGAACAACCCAAGCATTGTTTGGCAAAGTAACCAATTACCTATTTTTAAAATTACTGTTGATTCTATAATCTCATGGACAAAAGGGTTGAATGACAGTTGTCACTGGAGGCCACATCTAATAATTAATTTAGCTGAAGTCAATGGAACTGCTTATTAAAGATAGACATAAAAAGCTGGAGTAACTCAGTGGGTCAGACCGCATCTCTGGAGAGAAGGAATGTTTTGGGTCGAGACCCTCCTTCAGACTGAAGCTTAACTTCATCTTTTTGTGTCTATCTTCGGTTTAAACCAGCATCTGCAGTTCCTTCCTACACGGTTTACAATGTTTAACCCCCTATCATAAGGAAGGGTGAGGTGTGAAAACAAGACATCAAAGGAGATGCGTTTCAGGGAATATGTAGAATAGATCATTGTTAGCCAGGAGGTGACAACAAAATAAACAGACATGACATTTATTCAGGGGGGCAGTCAGACTGGCAAGGGGGAGGGATGGAGAGAGAGGGAAAGAAAGGGTTACTTGAAGTTAGAGAATTCAATGTTCATACCGCTGGGGTGTAAGCTGCCCAACTGAAATATGAGGTGCTGTTCCTTCAATTTGGGCTGGGCCTCACTCTGACAATGGAGTAGGCTCAGGACACAAAGGTCGGAATGGGAGGGGGAGTTAAAGTGTTTCGCAATGGAACATCAAGTAGGTTTAGGTAGACTGAGCGAAAGCCTGAGCTTGGTCTCGCCGATATACAGGAGTCCACACCTGGAACAGTGGATGGGCCTGATGTCCCCCTTATTAAATTAAATCTCTTTGCGCTTCGCTGTCACCATCTCCTAGCTAACAATGATCTATTGTACATCTTCTTTGATATCTCGTTTTCACACATTAATCGAGTTTCACTGTGCCTTAATTGGTGCACGTGACAATAAACAGATCTTTGAAACCTTTATCCTTCCATATCTCTAGACTCCCTCTTCCCTCACTCTCAGTCTGAAGAAGGGTCTGGGCCCAAAATGCCACCCATTCCTTCTCTCCAGAGATGCTGCCATTCCCGCTGAGTTACTCCAGTGTTTCGTGTCTAACTTCGACGTAAATCCTGCAGTTCCTTGCTACACAAACTTTAGTAGATTAATATCCACCTGATTAATGTCAACAAACGCCTCAAAATTCACCTCCTGCGTCAGATGAAAATGACAGCGATGTTGATGGTTAACGGTAAATCGGTTGTCTGCATATTTGGAAGTGCAATCTGGTGTTTATGTTTGTTTGCCAGTGCTCGAAAGCGGCCAATCCCTTACTACAGACCCAGCCCTTCATCCTCCAGCAGTGTGAGCAGCTACTCCTCCAGGTACAGCAGCCACAGCAGCCGCAGCCACAGCCGCAGCTGGAGCCGCACCCGCAGCCGCACCACCAGCCGCAGCCGCAGTTACTCCAGCAGGAGCCGCAGTCGCAGCCGCAGCCGCAACAGGAGCCGCAGCCGCAGCCGCAGCTCGGACAGAGGGAGCAGTGGCCGCAGCAGGAGCAAGAGTTACGATTCAGACGGCAGCTACGAGAGTCTGAGGCGTTGAGCTGCGCCTCCCCATTACTGAACCCCCTCTCTCCCTCTCCCTCTTCGCCCTCCCACTCCCCCACTCCCCTCTCCTCCTCCCTCTCCTTCTCCCTCTCCTTCCCCCCCTTCCTGCTTCCCAGCCCACCAGGTGCAGAATGACCTAGATGTTATTCTGGTCTCACAATGTTTAACGGACACATGGGATCTGGCGTGTGTATGTGTGGCAGAGCGCAGTAGACAGAGAGGCAGACAGACTCCAATTTCGCCAAGATCATCTCTCGCTTTAAAGATGAAATGTAATCTTCAAATGCTTTATGTTTTGAAATGTCAGCCCACACCAAGCCTGGACCAGAAACACCAGTCTTTTTAATTAGCATCATCTAATTGTCACATAGGGACATTTGGAGGTTGTGTACCCTCAGGCCACGCCACAAAGACTGGGTGGCAGTCAACACACACAGCAGCAGCTCTGACTGGAAGCTGTGAAACACAGCAGGTGCACTGTGGCTATTTTCAGAGGGCATTTAGACTTGAGCTCAGAAATATGATGAATCAGATTATGTGGGAGCACAGCTGACAATCCCCCTCCCCCACAGCCATACCATGTGCACTCACTACACAGATTCAGTCGACACACTGAACCAAAGTCAACAGTGAGCTCAACGCTCGGAGGTGTAGTGTACATTCGGGCATGTGTCAGGCTTCACATCAGTCTGAAGAAAGGTCTCGACCCGAAACGTCACCCATTCCTTCTCTCCAGAGATGCCGAGCTACTCCAGCATTTTGTGCCTACCTTGTTTATCCTAGAATCCTGCTGACTTCCCCTGCCCCAAGCAGAAAACAGCCTTCATCGTAAATTAAGAGATACAGTTTTAAATGCAAATAATAGGAGCTGATGTAAGTCCCTCTGACACACAATACCCGTGGATGCCAGCCTGGTCTGCTGAACTTGTTTAATAATGTTTCCTGGCTACTGCCAGATGTTGGTAAGCTAATCCGGCCAACTTGTTGAAAGAAAATCAATCATAGCAAATCAATCAAGACCCCCAGTCGTCCTGAGATGGATAATCACGAGGCAGAAAGCAGTCCTCAGATACCCTTTGTTGTCAGCCGGGGATAAAATGAAAACATCGGCTTTCTCTCGGTTGTTTTCACCAGAGACTTGGAAACGAACATCCTCTCTAGAAAACTGCCGAGACACAAGAAACTGCGGATGCTGGGTTATCGCCCAGTACATTGTTTATCAATTATTGAACAATTTACATTGACAGGCCAAAGCCATTGTCTGTGGTCTGAAGAAGGGTCTCGACCTGAAACGTCACCCATTCCTTCTCTCCAGAGATGCTGCCTGTCCCACTGAGTTACTCCAGCAGTTTGCGTCTATCCATTTTCTGCGGTACAGGGTACCAGGAAAATTCTCAAACAATGGGCAGGAAGACGCAATAAAACTAACACAGAGGGTGGAGCAGAAAAACAAATTGCCACAGTAACTTTGCAGCTCAGTAGAGGCAAAGGGATGCCTGGTGTTGCAGTCAAGGCCCTTCATCAGGACTCGCTGAAGGGCTCCTTGCTCTTTCAGATGCTGTTTGATCTGCTGAGTTCCTCCAGCAGTTTATCTTTTGCTACAGATTTCATACAACACCTGCAGTCTCTTGTGTCTCTAGTGTCAAGGTTGGCTTCTGACACCTGCCTTCCCAAGACGGCAGGGCAGGTGTGGAAGAGTTTCCTCACTATTAGGATCTGGAGAAAGAGTGAAAGATGGGCTTTGGGTTTTGTCAACTGTAAGGAATCTGGTCAACATGCAATGAAAACGGAATGAGTTTGATCTGACATCTGCAGCTTTGATGAAGAAAATAATCTTACTTCATCTTTATCGCATATATAGGTGTACAGCAAGCAAAATAGCACAAAGTTCAACTCCAAAGCTGGCTGGGTTTAGAGCAGCAGCCGCTGAGCTCCAGCCTCCAAGGACAAAATCTTGCTCTAGTTGTCCTGAGAAAATCAGATGAGTCCTGACACTGTTGATCAGGCAGCGTTCGTTGTTCAGAGAGCAGGGGCCGCAGCCAGCTGCTGCAGTAACACACTGAAAAGAAACTGCTCCTGCAGAGTGAGATTGTTTTTTTTTAAGGATTCATGATCTGAATCTTTCTTGGGGCAGAGTGGAGGCATGCAAATCTCTCCATGAACTGGGAGTCTTAGGTGCTCATTCTATGGGCCTGGACTGCTTAGGTTATTAGCACAGCATTCCTCAACCCTAAGGGCCTAATTGCTGAAAAGAACAACAGTGGCAAGATGCCATTGAATGAAAATAAGCTTATCCTGCAGACCATTATATAAGAGTAGCCCAGGTGACTTGTAGTAAGTTATTGATAGAGTTATACATTTGTTCCTTAATTTGCACTCCAATGATATTTATTTCAATTGTTTCACATTTAAGTAAGGAATATACCAAATTCTTGTGCTAACTCCTGATCAATTGTATTTTCACTATGCACTGTAAATATATTGATAAAGATCAATGCTGTAACCATTTATTTAATATTTATTTGTCCTATTTATTGAATTTATTTATATGTTGCAGGCCACAGAGACTGCGCTTTTGGAACCTCCGTGCATTGTGTAATAAACTCTCAATTGTTTTACTTTTGTAAACCATCTCACATGAACTTTTGTGAAACTGTGTTTGTGAAGAAGGGCCTGTAAGCAGACATTTAAAAAAATAAATGAATCTCAATTATATGAACACCCAATGATAAATTATAACAGCCAAAAAAAATGCATTAGTTAATGTTGGGTCTTATCAATTGTAGCTAGGTTAAACAGTCACATATATCAACAGATGTGTTTGTATTCGTTAGAATGCGTTCAACCCAAATAGTTTTTTTTGAATGTCTTAGAACAAATGAAATAGGAAGAGCAAGGTTGAACAAGGAACATATTTGTTCAATAATGCCAGTTGGTATCTGATTCTTCGCTCTCCTGTTGCACTGGAGTTGGAGGCTACCCAGAATATTCCTGTACCAGCTGTTTTAATCTTTCTGTGAAAATAAGATATATTCTCCATGACATTAGTCTTCCTAATGCATTTAATTTGTGAGCTTGTAAAACAAAAATATTCCAAATAAATAAATATCCTGACTTAAATATGAGGCTTCTGTGTTCTGATGTTATCTCGTTGTCATGCACATCCCACACCCATCACGATTTCTACATTTGCCAGAACATGAATATTTTTAAGGCGGGGATCGACAGGTTCTTTATTAGTATGGGTGTCAGGGGTTATGGAGCGAAGGCAGGAGAATGAGGGTGAGAGGGAAAGAGAGATAGAATAGAATAGAATAGTTTCTTTATTGTCATTGTAACATGAACCATGTACAACGAAATTTAAAATGTCAGCCAGTCAGTGCAGCATTCAAACATTTCTAAAAGCTAACGATACATACAAGGTAAAATATTAAAAGATAAACAACTAAATAAATATCACGAACAAAGCACGCATGCACACCCAACCCTCCATCCTTCTGTCGATTTCACAGTGTACCACAGTCCCTTAGTCTGTATCGCCCCTGCGTTCCTTGGCGGCTACATTTAGTGCTTTTATAGCAGTGGGGTAAAAACTGTTTTTTAGTCTATTTGTCCTTGTCCTTGTAGATCTGTACCGTCTGCCTGACGGCAACAGATCAGCCATGATTGAACGGCAGAGTAATCTTGATGGGCCGAATGACCTTATTCTGCTCCTTGAACTTATATACTTGGTATAGCTCATTTATCATCAGAGGTAGCCCAGGTGAGTTGCAGTAAATGACTGATGGAGTTTTATTGGTTAGAGATGCTTCTGTCAGCTGCATGAGTCAGCAGTAGCACTCTCAGCTGAGTCAGGGATTGTTGCTTCCAGTCTCACTACTAAGACCTCACCAGGCTGACACAGTCGCAGTAGTGAGGGTGTCATCTTTCAACTGCAATGTTAAACCAATATCTCTGCTAACCCAACACGACACAGTGGGGCGGCACAGCGGTAAAGGTGCTGTCTTACAATGCCAGGGACCCCGGGTCGATCCTGACCATGGGTGCTGCCTGTCTAGAGTTTGTATGTTCTCCCTGTGGCCAGGTGCTCCATTTTTCTCTGAGACACCAAATGTAAATTGCACGTTCTAAGCTTCCTCCCCCCCCCCCCCCCCCCCCCCCCCCCCCCCCCCCCCCCCCCCCCCCCCATCCAGTTTCAGTCAAAAATCACTGAGTCAAGCACTTGCACATCTAAACTTTATTTTGACAAAACACAATTACAGTTCCCACTGCTGTACCTAACCACTGCGGGTTCGATCCTTGTATCTGCCTGATCACACCCTCTTGGCCTCGCTCAGAGACCATAAAGACCATAAGGTAACACAGTCCTAAGCGCTCTCCCAGAAGATGGACACAGGACCTCGTGGAGCCGAACCACATGGGGGTGTTCTCTTTACAATCCAATAACTGATATCGATCAACACAGTACATGATAGACATTTCCCTGACCGAGTAATACAGTGGCTAAAGCATTGTATTCAAACAGTGTTTCTCAGAGGAAACGAACATCGCAACATGTGCCCTGATATGCAAGAAAACCAAACAAGACTCAATACGTAATCCAATCAACATTCAGCAAAGTAATGCTTTGCAACATTATTTACATTGTGTGTCTGGTTTGCATTCATCCAATCTATTTTATGCATTTTATACCTAATTGGCATGGTCTGCAGATGTTCCCATTCTCTTCCTGCAGCTCTGATCTAGGCTTTAGATAAACTAGCACCACTATGCAGCTTGTCCCATTTTTACAGAAAGCACTTTTAAATTGACCGAATGGCCTAGCAGCCCAGAAGCCTTTATTCAATTTTAGTGGCCTAGTCTCTGCAATTTGGCCATGATTAATATTCCTTCCTTTTATCATATATGATAAACCATGATTTGTGATAACCAAGTAGTCAGATAATCAGATAACCAGATATACATATGTGTGTTTATTACATTTTCCATCTATCAACATCAACAAGATGAGGATGTTTCTTCCCAGAATCTTGACAAGCTTTCCGAGTTTTCGTGGGCCTAGCTTCACAATTTTGATGATTCTTCACCCGGATTTTTGTGGTCGTGAATTCCCTCCATCCGTGTTGTTGCCCATTCTTCCATCCCTTTCCATAGTCGAACCTATAACCTATAATTCCTTAAAAACTTGTGACAAAGCAAGTTACCATTCATGTACCAATGCTTCCTCATACATTCACTGTATTTCTGCAATATTATCTCTTTTCCATTTCACTATCCCTATCCTATTATATTCTGCTCTATCACTGTATTCCTATTACTATTCTGTTCTATAATATACTCTTTATTATCCTCGGATCAGCACTAGTCAGCTCTCTCCATATTCACACGATGTTATAATATGTATATCTGATGATGGTTTCTCATGTATATTTTAGCTGGGTTCAGTCCAGATTTCCCTACAGGTGCGACTCTGATTTAAAGCAAACCATGATAAATGTTTCAATTTAACCAGATTCCGTCTCAGCTTTCAATTTAAGGGCTGATCCCACCAGCATGCGCCTGCATGCGGTGAGCCCAAACAAACTTGAAGCGGGGGCCGCGCGGAGGTCGAGTGAGTGACGTGAAGTTTGAGCGAAGTGCGCGGGAAGTTCGCGCGTGACGTACGGCGTCAAGACGCCGCGTATGGCGTCGAGGCGTCACGGTCAGTTTTTCGGAGCTCTGCACAATGTCGGGACCAGCTCCGCACAATTCCATATGGCTCCAGAGATCGAAGAGGGACCGGCCCTGCGAGGCCGTACGGCTCAAGCGACCACATTAGGTCACGCTTGCCGCATGGAATCGCATGCTCGTGGGACAGGCACTTTACTATTTTAAATTTCAGTGTCCATCCTACCCTTCTTATTCCACAGCATTGTGGCCGATAACACAAATACATTCCAATTCCTGTGGAATTCCCAGCTGTTCAAAATTAAACAATCAATTTCCATATGTTGTCAATTCTATCATAAATCCAATTAAGAATGCCAATTCTAGAGACAATTTATTTCCACCTTGATAATAGGACCCACTTTACCATCAAGGGTACAATTTAGATCCATCAGTCAAATACATCGATTCTGATATCTCCAAACCCATTCAAGTTTCTCCTTCTAATTCAATAGACCTCTCCTCCAGCACTTCTTCCTTAGTATGTTGGCTCGGCTCTCAGTCCATAGGGGTTCTCTCTACTAGTTTCCTTTTATCTTTAAGTAACTCTTTCTGGATGGTAGTCAATAGATTTCCGAGGGGAACTCATACATTTTCAGTCTATCTCATCATTTTATACTATCACCTTACATTTACAGGGTCTGTCTTAATTCCTGATATCTGCTAGGGTCTGTCCCGTTTTTAATAATAACTAAATAGTCCCGTCCCATCTCCGACTATCCTCCTATGGGTGCGACAAGAGAAGAATGCCAAGTCAACAGTCAATTCTCTAACAATTTTTAAGACTGTATCCCATAAGCCCTCTTTAAATCAATTTATTTATAACTAAACTATGGCGCAAAGCAAGTATTTTGCCCCTAACCACAAAGGAATGTATTTTTCAAATCAAATTCAGTCATCATAGGTTGTCGGTGTTGTTTCTTTAGCAAAGATTAGATGGTGTTACTTTCCTTTCATTCACTGGCGTCAAAAGCTAGATGATGTTAAAGTTGGGCAATGGGGTAGGTTTTCATCTTCTTCTCTGATGCCAGTTTCAAGGGAGTAGGGATACTGAGGAGCAGCTTTCCCTATCAGTTGGTCTTCCCAGATTTGTCTTAAAGGGACAGGACAGTATCATTTAATCCTGCTTGTTGATTCCTGTTTCTGGGGAGCTACATTACCTTTGATGTCTTCTGCCTGTTCTCAACTCACTCCCCAGATAGCACATTGTTGATTATACTGTCCTGCAGGCACAAACTCAATAACAAGTTCGTATAATAGCTCCTTTCCCCACTCCCGTACCCCCTGCACAATATAGTCGCTTCTTCTCTCTTCTAGTGCCATTCTTTCTCACACCAGCTACTATTTTTCCCTTTCCGTAGTCCTTTCTTCACTGAGGGTTCTCGATAAGTAGATTCTTTGTGTCTCCTCCTAGGTTTTGGAAGGGGGTGATGTTCTTTCGGGGTTTTATTGCTGTTTTGGGCCTATATGAAGCCTTCAGATTTCATAGATGGTATTAACTGGTAGGTTAAGGGTAATGGATTGGTTCGATTGCCAAAATGTCCCTGGCACCTGATCTCCTTGCCAGTGTCCTAGTCCTTTACTCTTGGGGTCCCAAGTGTCCCGGTAATTTATCGGGGTCCACTGGTTCGTAGCCCTCTTCTTTATCCCCTTCCTTCTCGATACTCCCTCACAGGACACGATCGACTCCAATGTCCCATCCCCCCACAAGTGTAGCATTGATTAGGTTGGCTTCATTCTACCCCTTGGTTCCATTGGAAGGGATTCTAAATTGGGAGTGTGGTTGTGATAATAATCTGAGTAATCTGGAACCCTATTTTCTCCCAATCTATAATTTGCTGGTACTCTGGGGATCCATGGTTCAGAGTAAGATCTTGGCAATTCTTTCTTGGCTATAAGTTCACTTTCTCTTCCAGTTACAGGATCATTTTCCTGGTTCCTACCCTCCTTCCAATAGTGCCTCACAGCTCTGGCCATCTGACTGGCTCAGTTCTCAGACCAGTCCCTGTTATCAGTCTTAATTAAGTCCGCTACTTTAGTGGGGAGGCAATACAATAGGATAGCACAATATTGAGGGGAACTTGCTCCATTCTGATAGTCTTAAGTCTCCAGATTGGTCCATATATAATTTTGAAGAACGGTCTAGAAATTTGTCTGCTCCTTCATCCTTTTCTGGTTTTATTTCCAGAACTCTTTTAAATCGCTTGGTTTCTGAAATGTTTTTGCAAGGGACTGTTAAAACAGTCTCTTCGCTTGCACTGTCATCCATTACTATGTTTGCCAAAGCTTTAAAAGTTGGGTGTCCTAGGGTTACTAGAAATTTGGTCTTTTCAGCTGAAGTAATTATCTGTTGTATGGTCTCCCACAAATCCCGTGAATCTGCATGGTATACACACATCGTGTTTCTTAAATAATCTATAAAAGCAGCATAGTGCTGCTTCCTATCGGGGTTTCTATTTAGTACTTCCATTATTTCATGGAGCTACCACGGAGTATGGACGTCTGTGGCACTGGGATTTTTCGTACTTACTGCACTGGTCAAATCCACTGTGCCCAACCCTTCCCTTACTGGGAACTGCCTTTGGGATATCTGTTTAATTTGTAAACTTTTGGTTACATCAAAATCTATCTCGGTATCTTCAATCATTGACTCACCCTCAGATGAATCTTCCCATTCGCTAGGGGTTTCCCGATACTGTCCAATAAATCGTTCCTCTTTCTTACTACTCGTATGATCTGCCTTGGTTGTGGCTCATAAATACTCTGGCTGCTGCAATATATCGATCATACCTTCCATTTCTTTAAACACCTGAGCTAACCTCTTCGTTCTACACTGGGTGCCATAAGCCACTGGACGATCTATCAATGATGGAGTGCATAGGGTCGAAGAATCTGGTACCCCAGTATCTGCTGTTGGTAGAGTCTGTGCAGGTACAGAAACTGCAGGAGTTGTTATAGGTTCTGAGGACCTGATTTTTGTTTTACGGTAACAAGTCATACAATTGAAGCCTGGGAAACGCAAGAGGAACATGGTGGGAGTTGTGAACTTCCACTTACGTTAACATCTGTCCACTCTTCTAAATATTCATCTCCTTCCCCCTCGAAGTCAGCATAAACCATCGGATTCCTTATCTTTAAATTTACAGAGACTAGTTTCCTTCCAGGAGATCTGCCTTCCCCTTGTCCTGTGTGTTTACCTTCATCTCCACTCTGTCCTTCCTACTGCCTGGAGGTCAATCTACTTCACCTTCTTTCAGTTCTATTCCAAGTTTACCAATCGCTTTTTCCCAACTATCCCTCTTAACCTCTTTATTCGCCTTCCGTTCCTCATAATTGTTTCTCTATAACCCTATTAATTCTTTTGCACTTTCGTTATTACTATGTTGCCAAATAATCCTCTCAATGTATTTTATCCCTTATACTGTTCCAATGGCCAAAGCTTGTTTCCTAATTTCTTATTTAACACTCCTGATAAATTTCTTAATTTCTCTTCCTTGTGAGGAAACTCATTACGCATTTGTTCTAATGGGATCCTTTCCTCTCCTGTCATATCTCGATCTATTCTATTCCCCATGCTTCCGAACATCCAAAACAGAATTCCTAAGTCCTCCGCTCCTTCCATTTGATCCCTAAATTTATCAAGCTCACTCCTGAATAATGGTAATGGCTCAAAGCATTCACAGCCTCAAGATTCTTTACTCCTTTGCTCACCAATCCTACTCTCCTATTCAAATTATTCTCCTATCTCCCAAAAATCCACACCATTTCAACCTTACAATTTTCTCAATCCACAGTCATTCAAGGATCAGAGTACTCCAGGGAACACTCAAACACATTCGAGCACAATCAAACACATTCTGGCACTCATTTAATCCTCAATCGAAACACCCGAAAATAATCTTCAGACACGCAAGTAACACAGTACGCAAGCAGATCACACTGCCTATTATTATCAGGCACAACCACACTCCTACATAAACCACAAACATGAGTTTATTATAAATCACGCACTCTAATAAATCCTCCTCGTGGTGCAATTGTTCGGCAGTACGACTCCTCCCCCGACACAGCGATTGAAAGAGTACAAACCCTGATTGAACCACCATGACTCAGATTCTCACAATACCACAATCTAAACAATTACAAATATTTAATTCAAACACAAATTTACTTCAATTATCTAAATCCTTAAAAATCCTTGAACACTCACACAAGCAGCAATACAAATATCATCTTGTGAAGGGGGCGCTGTTTTGGCGGCAGCCATGGCAGCAGCGCGTCAGCCTTTCAATTTTATTTTTTATTTTTAGTATGTTTTAAAGTGTGTATTTAGTGGGGTTTTTTGTGTTTTGTGTGGGGGGTGGTGTGGGTGGTGTAAGGGGGAAACCGCTTTGGTCGCCTCCTCCATGGAGAGGCGACTTTTTCCAGGTCGCCTCCCCCGTGGCCTACCATCAAGGATCGGTGAGGTCTTTCCCGGAGACGTGCCCAGGGCTTCAGTGGCAGGCGCAGCATGGACTCGGCGTGGAGCGGGTGAGCCCTCGCTGGGGCTCGCCGGAGGGGAGTGCTCCGTTTCACTGGTCCGGGGCAGCCGGCAGCCTGAAGTCGCAGCCTGAAGCGGTCTGCAGAGTTCCAGCTGCTGCGGCGCCTACAGCCCGGGATCCCTCGTGGGGGACCCGGGGGAAGAAGAAGCCGCGATTGCCGGCCCGCGGATAACTTCTACCGCGGGCCCGGCATGGACTTACCATCACCCCTGGAGGGGAGCTTCGACCGCCGGCCCTGCAGTCTACGGTGCTTCTGGCTGCAGCGGGGACTTTAAATCTCAACCGCCGGCCTGCGGCCTACACAATCTTGAAGCCGCGGTCTCCGGTGAGGAAAGACCGATCCTGGACTGGACTCTGGACTCTGGTCTTGTCCACGGGGGGGGAAATGGAGGAGGACGGCCAAAATTTTTTGTGCCTTCCACCACAGTGATGAATGCTGTGGTGGATGTTTATGTTACATGTTGTGTCCTGTTTATGCATTTTATTATTTTGTTAACCCATCTTTATGCTTTGTATGGAACTGATTTTTAAATTATGTAAAGCACTTTGGGTTCAATGAAAATTGACTATAAATGTACTATATAAATACATATTATTATTATTATTATTATTATTATTAGTATTATTATTATTATTATTATTATTATTATTAATAGCGGTCCGCTCTAAATGTTAACTTTCTAAATCTTAATACACTCTAAATCTATTTACATACACAAAATATTTACATAATTCGGGTCCGATAACAATACAAAAAAGACAATATTAAAATTTTACAATTTACAAAAATGACAACGCGCCAGCGCACAGTTTACAAAAGCTCAATCTCAATGCCGCGTCACGCTGTTATTAATCAGTGAACCTCTCCCTCCGATACCGAAGATTTTCCCCTTCCTAGGTTACTCTTTGCTAAGGGGTACTAATCCTTAAATGACTACTTTTCCTCCCGAATGTTACTATCCAGCTAAGACTGGACTTCTATAGGGGAACCTCTATCTCTCCTCTCTAAGTTCTACAGAATTAGGAGTACCCTTCGCATTCGGATTACTTTTCAACAAGTAAATCAGGTTCCCATCTCTCCGTTACTCTTCGCTATCAGGAAGTAATCAACAATCGAGCAAGCACCGCCATTCAATGTGATCATGGCTGATCATCCCCAATCAGTACCCCGTTCCTGCCTTTTCCCCATATTTCCTGACTCCGCTATCTTTAAGAGCCCTATCTAGCTCTCTCTTGAAAGCATCCAGAGAACCGGCCTCCACCGCCCTCTGAGGCAGAGAATTCCACAGACTCGCCACTCTCTGTGAGAAAAAGTGTTTCCTCGTATCCGTTAAGGTTGCAGTCTCCCATCCTGGAAAGAGGAATGTCTTTACGAAGAGGGTGGTGAATCTGTGGAATTATTTGCCACAGAAGGCTGTGGAGGCAAAGTCAGTGGATATATTTAAGGCAGAGATAGATAGGTTCTTGATAAGTATTGGTGATAGAGGTTATGGGGAGAAGGCAGGAGAATGAGGTTAGGAGGGAGAGTTAGATCAGTCATGATTGAATGGCAAAGTAGACTTGATGGACCGAATGGCCTAATTCTACTTTTTTTATCTCTTATGATCTTATGATCTAAAGAGCATCTTAAAAAAGGAAGCCGCCATAGAGAGGGAAAGAGAAGGAGTTTCAGGAGAAAATTCCAGGATTCCAGAACTCCTGGCCATATTGCCCAGTTTAGAGTTACAATGCTATTGGCACAGTGATTACATTGGAGAATATACAAAACATTTCTGAATTGGTGGACCATAGGAATCAAGATACAAGATGCGAAGAATTTATTAGCCAAGTATGTAAGAACATACAGATAACTTGACTCGCCATACAGTCATACCAAAAAGCCAACAAAACACACAACTACAAAAAAATTAACATAAACATCCACCACAGCGCACTGTGATGGAAGGCAATAACGTATTATCTTCTTCCCTCCTTTTCTCTCTCAGTCAAACCATCCGCAGTTGGGGCGATCGAAGCTTCTGCAGTCGGCGATCGAAGCTCCCGCATTGGGTCGATTGAAACTCCCGTGGTTGGAGCTCCCGAAGTTGATCCCCAGCCATGGGACCGTCAGCTCCATGATGTTAGGCTGCAGCATGGACGGAGATACGATACGGAAAAAGTCACTTCTACGTCGAGGAAAGAGATAAAAATTGTTCCCGCCACATATGGGCTTGAGGACACACATACCTGTGTCGCTTGTGATAAGCCTCATTGCTCTGATAAAATTTCCTCTGTGATTTGTTGCCCAATCTCTCATAGAAGAAAAAAAAGGTTTGCATTTTATAAATTATAAACCATGATGATGTTAATGATGATAAATCCATTGCTCCGTTCTTTACAAACAGGCTGTCCTTGGTAGAACACATTCTCACCACTGTTTTAGACAGCTATTTCTAGACTTCAATAAAATCTGCTGACCAACTGCAGTAGGCGAACTTGAGTAACAGACCCTAACTAATAAAGGATATAATTTGATTGCGAGAAACTTGATGTAGCTGGGCATGGTAGCTTAGGAGCTGCAGCGTGAAAAAAAAGATTGACATTCACTTAGCTCATATTCCATTATCCTTGTTGTCACAGCTTAGAGTGATAAGGGAGAGGCTGACTTATCAGAAAAATCCATTTCCATCAGTTCATCTGGACAGCCCAGATAGAGCATGAGAGAATGTGGAGGAGTGGAGTAAAACATTTGTCAACAACAGATTCAGTTATTTTTGTTAACATGATAGTGTGTTAAAGTCACAACTTGAAATCTTCATAGACTGTATCCCAAAATGATACTTGTTTGAAATTATACCTAGATCATCAGAAATTATACCTAGACCATCTATCACTCTTTCTCACCCCGGCATACAGACCTCTCATTATGAGAACCAAGCCCAGTGTGAGAAACATAAAGACTTGGCCCGAGGGCGCTGCCGCCCAACTTCAGGACTGTTTTGAGCGCACCCAGTGGGACCTGTTTGCAAACCAGGACATACAAGAATACACATCCACAGTCATGTTCTATATACAGAACTGTATCAACAACGTCACTGTCGACAGGGAGGTCAGGTGCTATCCAAACAACAAACCATGGATGACCAGGGATGTCAGGAAACTGCTGAGGGAACGCAACTCAGCCTTTAGATCTGGCAGTGATGAATTGTACAGCACTGTCAGATCTAAACTAAAGAGAGCCATCAAAGAGGCAAAGACAGTCTATGGAAGAAGGTTAGAGGGGTATTTTAACGAGAGGGACCCTCGGCGTGTCTGGCAGGGCATTCAGCAACTCACAAACTACAAGGGCAAGGGGGGGCCGATCATCAACAGCAGTAACAACTCGCTAGCTGAGGAGCTCAACCACTTTTTCGCCCGTTTTGAGCTGAATGAGGCGGAGCCTGCACCTGCAGCCGCACCCAGCACTGACGACCTCGCACTCACTGTGCCACTCACTGTGAGTACGGAGGACGTCAGAAGAGCACTCCGCAGGGTCAACCCCAGGAAGGCTGCTGGCCCAGATGGCATCCCAGGGAGAGTATTGCGGGACTGTGCAGACCAGTTAGCGGAGGTTTTTAGCGACATCTTTAACCTCTCTCTGTCAACGTGCACTGTCCCTAAATGTTTCAAAACTGCTACTGTCGTGCCTGTACCCATAAAAACATCTATTACCAGCTTGAATGACTATAGACTTGTTGCTCTCACTTCAACGGTGATGAAATGTTTTGAACGGCTGGTCCTGGCCCACATTAAGTCCTCACTCCCATCCACCCTGGATCAGCATCAGTTTGCATATAGAGCTAATAGGTCAACGGAAGATGCCATCAACATAGCTCTACATTCTGCACTGGCACATCTGGAGCGCCCTGGCTCATATGTGAGGATGTTATTTGTAGATTTTAGTTCTGCATTTAATACCATCATCCCCAGCAGAATGGTGGACAAACTGTCTGATCAGGGTGTTAATGCAAACACATGCAGATGGATGAAGGACTTCTTAACAGACCGCCCACAGACTGTCAGGATGGGGTCCAATTACTCCCCAGTCCTGACGCTCAGCACAGGAGCGCCACAAGGTTGTGTGCTGAGTACCATCTTGTATACAATATACACTTATGACTGCACACCAACACACAGTACAAACAGGATCATCAAGTTTGTGGACGACACGACTGTGGTGGGACTGATAAACAACAACGACGAGTCTGCCTACAGAGATGAAGTCCAAAAACTGACTGTCTGGTGTACCAAAAACAACCTGGTACTCAACCCATCAAAGACAAAAGAACTGGTCGTTGACTTCAGGAGGAAGAGGAGAGAGGAACCTGCTCCCTTATACATCAAAGGAGACATGGTGGAGAGAGTCACTGGCTTTAAGTTCCTGGGAATAAATATCTCCCAGGACCTCAAATGGCAAATGAACACCGTCACTCTCGTGAAGAAGTCACAGCAGCGGCTGTATTTCCTGAGGTCTCTGCGGAGAGCAAACGTCTCACAGCCGCTGCTGCTGTCCTTCTACCGATGCGCCGTGGAAAGTATCCTCTCCTATGGAATCCTGGTGTGGTTTGCTACCTGTACTGTGGCTGAGAGGAGGGCGCTGCAGGGAATTATAAAAACTGCACAGAGCATTACAAACGCTCAACTGCCCTCCTTGGATGATATATACAGGGCCCGATGCTTGCGCTGGACCACAAATATCAAGCAGGACACATCCCACCCTGCCAACCACCTTTTCACTCTGCTACCCTCTGGGAAGCGATTCAGGTCTCTGGTGATTCAGGTCTCTGGTGATTCAGGTCTCTGAAGGCTCGTACCAGTAGACTAAAAAATAGTTTCTACCCATGTGCGATAAAAGAGCTAAATTCCAACAGAGAACACTAGGGAAGCAAAATGTAATTCCAAGAAATGCCACCAAATTCTTTTAAATTCTTTTTAAATACTTATTTATTATTTTACTAATAAGTGTACATATGTGTCAATGGTTATCGTGTTTGTATTTTTTAACCGGAGGAGGTGTAATGGAATTTCGTTGCACAGTGTTGTGCAATGACAACAAACGTATTCATCCATTCAATCATTCATTCATACATTCATTCATTCATTCAAAAGGTAATACATTTTGAACTTTCCGCTTCCTGAGAAGTTCTTTCCTGAATAGTGAAATTCTTTAAAATACTAACTTCTGCCAGGGTCTTATCTGCTGTGCCATTGAGATCATCAATAAAAGGATATGGGCCAAATGCGGGCAGGTGGGACTAGTGTAGATGGGACATGTTGGCCGGTGTGAGCAAGTTGGACCAAAGGGCTTGTTTCCACTCTGTAAGACTCTTTGACTCTAAAAGTTGATTAAAAATAATTTGTAAGATATTTTTCATTCATAGCTATTACTGTTGAGTGAGAGTTTGATCGTTTATTTTCCCCACCCTTGGATTCCTCTTCACAACATACTGTCCTTATCAGAGAAGGCAGAGGGGGTACCCAGTAAAAAGACCGCAACCACTTGGTGTGATGTTACAACGTAAAAGAGTCATTTCTCTGATCAAATGACACCAGTTCTGCACGGAGGTTCACACAATGTAATAGTTGAGTCATTAAACTGGCCAGAAGACCTTGCTGGATATGCTAAGTGATGCACTGCTATCATTGCATGAGTTAGCTGTACTTACAGCCTGAAATAAAATATGCAGCTCAAGGACATTTTTGTGTAGAACATCCTTTAGGCTGTGAAAATGTTTCTGGTCCACAATCCTGGACAGAAACCCATGACATGACTTTCCCCAGGGCAGCTAGTTGGCACTTAAATGTTTTGTGCCCTTGACCTCCCCTCCAACAGCAAATTTTCAATTTGTACTTACAGTGTGATATTTACACAGTGGAATCAACTGTTTTCCAAGGTCAGTTGTTCCTCAGAAGTTAGTTGGGGAATGGAAGCATCAGTAGTGCCGCGTTTGACTTGATTCCCAGTCAAGCAAATGATTTGAATCTGGAAATGTAAAGTGCTTCCCTGCTGTTTTGTTCTTCTTCTGTGGTGTTGTTAAACAGCAGGGCCCCTAGATTGAAATGAAGTGGCCATAAACACAATTTGTCAAATCATTTCTGCTTGATTATCTTGCCAAAGTGACATTGTTAAATAGAACTATAAAAATATGGATATGGGATCCCAGGCTGTGATCTGAATTAAGCTGCAGTGATGTTAGAAAAGAGAAAGTGTATACGAGCTGAGTCATTCTGAACAAAATGTCTGCATCATTCTAAGATTACAGCTCAATGGACAGGAAAGGTGCAGTTTAAATAAACCAAACCCATTAGTCTAACAAGAGAAAAATAGAGACTGATGTTTACAGATATAATTAATATTGACTTTATCCTACTTTATTTAAGTCCTGTAACATGTAAATTATAAGAAATTCAACATTTCCTGCCGTTAGATGTTTTTCAAACAATTTCCATATACTCAAGAGGTACTGCTATGCAACAAGGTGATACTCTCGTTTACATTTTGCCTGCATGTTACAACATTGTAAATTTAAACTGACTGCTCTCTGATCACAGGTTTCACATCCTCACTCATCTTGATCTACATTTTGATTAAGAAGGAACTGCAGATGCTGGAAAATCAAAGGTAGACAAAAGTGCTGGAGAAACTCAGCGGGTGAGGCAGCATCTATGGAGCGAAGGAAATAGGCAACGTTTCAGGTCGAAACCCTTCTTCAGAGGGTTTATCTACATTTTGTTCTACATTTTGTTAGTCAGAGACACCCTGGAACGTAATGCTGTTGAAGGACCTACACTATTGGAATGAGGGATGACTCTCCCATCTTATTCACCTAAGAGCACACACTGGGCTGGATCTGGCCTGCAGTCGCTGCCCTCATTATTCTCAACGTTGCACGACCTGCCTGCTGCCTTGTCATCCCAAGAGAACGTGAAGTCTGAAGAAAGGTCTCGACCCGAAACATTACCCATTCCTTCTCGCCAGAGATGCTGCCTGTCCCGCTGAATTACTCCAGCATTTTGTGTCTATCTTGTAACTCCGCGGGACAGGCAGCATCTCTGGAGAAAGGGAATGGGTGAGAGGGGAGAGGGAGACAAGAGACATGGAACAGTAAGGTGTGAAAATGACAGATCAAAACAGACACAAGGAAATGGAAATGGTTCATTGTAAACTGAGGGGAAGATGACAACGAGGCATACAATCAGTTAAATTAATCAGGAGGACAGTGAAACTAGTCGGAGAACTATAGTTTCACAGAGTCCCACAGCATGGAAACAAGTCCATGCCGAACATCAGGCACCCATTCACATGCCCGCTCTATTTTTCCTGAGTTCCCATAAATGCCACCACACAAGATTCAACTACTCCCCTCCCCATACACTAGGGACAATTTACAGAGGCCAATTAACCGATCAACTCTTTGTGTTGGGATATTGGAGGAAACTGGAGCACATGGAAAAAGCCCATGCAGTCACAGGGAGAATGTACAAACTACACAGAGAGCATGTCAGAATTCAGAGTAAACCCAAGTTGTTGGAGTTGTGAGGCAGCAGCTTAATATCTCTGGTGTCAAACACTACTGAAATGGTCCCATTTTTTTTCAAGGAAACCCACCTCTGAGAAACTTTCTTCCAAATAGGCTCCATGTACTAAATATATACGACAAATGGTGAAGTCAAAACAAAGTTAGTAGATGGGTAAGTTTAATATGATCACCTACTAGCTCCATGAAAACCAAGCTTCATTTGTTCCTAGCCTTGTAATATAATGATGAGTTTCTGAAATGTAGAAGATACATTACTTTATGATGGTCAAATTCATTATAATCCATTGGGCAACTACCTCATGTTTTCTTTTGATTGCAATAATTAATAGACAGAAGGGTCTGAGGTTCCCACATTGGTCTCGTCAGACACCTCAGAATCCGCAAAATCTGAGTGGAAGCAAGTTATTCTCAAAGGACTGCCTAAGAAGAAGAAAAAACTTTTCAACCATGGGATATTCTAAGTTATTTACCACAAATGATTTAAATTAAATTCTCAAAACACCTATACAAAACAGTTAGCAAAGAAGGCCATTTCCGCACATTGAATCCATCCTCGGCCCACCAAGTCCTCACCGACCAGCGATCCCCGCACATTACAGTATCCTACAATAGGGACAATGTTTACATTTACACCAAGCCAATTAATCTACAACCCTCTGTGTCTTTAAAGAGTGAGAGAAAACCGAAGATCTCACAGAAAACCCAAGCAGGTTACGGATCGGACCGGGTCTCATTCTCAATGTAACCTTTTCCCCCCACATTCCAATCAATACCCAGACTCTTCATCTCACCCACACCAGGGTCAGTGTAGGCTTGGCAATTGACCTACCAACTCACAGCTGCTGGGATGTAGGAGATAACAGGAGTCTCATGGGTAAATCACAGGATGACATGGAGAACATATGGCAGCTTCCATGTGCAGAAGAAATAACTTGACCTTTCAGGCCAATGACTCTTTGATAAACAGAGATATTGCCAGGTCATTTCTCCGCAGGTATTTCCAGCACTTTCTGTTTAAACATGATGCATGGACTTGTTGGGGCAAACTCCAAAGCCCAAACTGGCACCACTCAGAGTAAGTCACACTGTGAATCCATCTAAATGTAGTCTGACTGCACAACAATAATTTCCAGAATTGTGAGAAGGTAAGATGAGCAAGGAGGACACCGTCTAGCCACATTGTCCCATCTAGCCAAAGAAATGTGTAAGAAGGAACGGAAGGTGCTGGTTTACACCAAAGATAGAAACAAAATGCTGGAGTAACTCAGCGGTACAGGCCGCATAAGGTCATAAGGAATAGAAGTAAAATTAGGCCATGCGGCCCATCAGGTCTCCTCTGCCATTCAATCATGGCTGATCTATCTCTCCCTCCTAACCCCATTCTCCTGCCTTCTTCCCATAACCTCTGACACCCGTACTAATCAAGAATCTATCTATCGCTGCCTTAAAAATATCCACTGATTTGGCCTCAACAGCTATCTGTGGCAAAGAATTCCACAGATTCACCACCCTCTGACTGAAGAAATTTCCCCTCATCTCATTCCTTAAAGAACATCCTTTAATTGTGAGGTTAATATGACCACTAGTTCCAGACTCCCCCATTATTGAAAACATCCTCTCCACATCCATTCTATCCAAGCCAAGCCAAGACATCCACTCTATCCAAGCATTTCTGGAGAGAAGGAATGGGTGACATTTTGGTTTGAGACCCTTCTTCAGACTGAGTGAAGGATCATGGCATGAAACGTCACCCATTCCTTCTCTCCAGAGATACTGCCTGTCCTGCTGAGTTACTCCAACATTTTGTGTCTACTAAAGAATGGGTTGACTCAATGTCTTAACTTCAAAAACAGACTTTATTCGCAATACAAACCCCCTCCGGTGATGGATACCTAGCTTACGGACAACCTTACTTACAAATGCACTCCCATAATATTCCTTTCAAAAGTCTGATGTATGTCCCAACACACAGCTAAAGTGGTTTCCTCTCCCTCTGCATGTTGAGTGACTGTTCTTTCTTATCCGTTGTGTGTGCTTTTGATGCCAGTGGGGCGGTATGGTTCCCATAACCAGCGGTTTTGTGTATTTCTGTCGTACGATCAAAATCGGTTTGGGGAGGCAGGGAGCACCTTGTATGTAAGGTCATAAGGTGATAGGATGAGTGATAGGATGAGAATTAGGCCATTCGGCTCATCAAATCTACTCCGCCATTCATGGCTGATCTATCTCTCCCTCCTAACCACATTCTCCTGCCGTCTCCCCATAACCATTGAAACCGGTACTAATCAAGAATCTATTTATCTCTGCCTTAGAAAAATATCCATTGACTTGGCCTCCGCAGCCGCTGTGGCAAAGAAATCCCCAGATTAATCACCCTCTGACTAAAGAAATTCCCCCTCATCTCCTTCCTATAACCATATAACAATTACAGCACGGAAACAGGCCATCTCGACCCTTCTAGTCCGTGCCGAAAAGTCCGTCCCTATAGGAAAGTCTTTCAGTACTGAAACTTTCACCTCTAGTTCTGGACTCTCCCACTAGTGAAAACATCCTCTCCTGATTGCGTCTGCCTCGTGATTTCTGTCACACTGCACACTGTCACACTGCACACTGCACCCATACTACTCATGTATAGGAATGAACTGCAGCTGATGGTTCACACTGAAGATAGACACAAAATGCTGGAGTATCTCCGCAGATTATATAATATTCGGTATTTTTCTCTTTGCACTTCACTTGTACTTGGCCTGATTAAACTCAAGTATAATATGATAGTATCTATACTAGAGTATAATATAGTCTGAAGAGAGGTCTCGACCCAAAATATCGCCCATTCCTTCTCTCCAGAGATGTTGCCTGTCCCGCTGAGTTACTCCAGCATGTTGTGTCTATCTTCAGTGTAAACCAGCATCTGCAGTTCGTTCCCTTTGGTAGAGACGGGGACAATGTGGCCAGACGGTCGTGTAAAGGGCCCGTCCCACTATCGCGACCTTTACAGGCGACTGCCGGCACCCGTGATAGGTCGCCGGAATTTTCAACATGTGGAAAATTCAGCAGCGACCAGAAAGGCTCTGGAGACCTCTCACAACCATAGGAGACCTCTTGCGACCATACAGGCTGCATGGTGGTGAGAGTTCTCCTACGGTCGTGGAGAGGTCTCCAAAGAGTCGTGGCGTCTTTCTGGTCGCCGCTGATTTTTTACCATGTTGAAAATTTCGGCGACCTATCACGGGTGCCGGCAGTCGCTTGTAAAAGCCGCGTAAGTGGGACAGGCCCTTTACCCAAGTTGAAGTGTTTGGTACTTTTCGCAGTGAGTGCCGGGTTTGTGAGTACTTTTGTCAGCACACGAGCGCCGGCAGCGGTCCATGAAGCGGACACATCGTCGCCCACTGGAGCCGGCGGCTGGTAAACAAGGATGAGCGGCGCTGCTTGAAATAGCCGGCGGGGAGGCAGGGCGAAGCGAGGGATGGCTAAACTTGGTCAGCACACGTAAGAGGATAGCGCTCCCGCGGGCGGGCCGGCCCGCATTCCTGCGCATTGCTCATAGATCAGATTTTACTGATGACAACTGCCGGCGTCCTCGCCTCCCCCAACGCCAGTATAAAGCAGCGGGTCGGTGAGCTGAGAGGGGTAGAGAGTGCGTAGCCATGGCTGAAGGTCAGGTCCCCTTCTCCTGCCAGATCCCCGGCAGGCACAGGAGCACCAGGGACCCCTTCCGAGATCCTCGCTTCCTGGAGGAGGACTTCGGCATGTCGCCCTTCCCCGACCACTTCACGGCCGACTGGCCCGACTGGGCTCGCCCCAGGCTCACATCCACCTGGCCCGGCCCGCTGAGGTCGTCCTTCAACGGGGCAGCAGCCCGCGATGCCGCGGCCGCCGGCAGCCCGTCGCCGCCCCACTACACGGCCCGCTACACGGGCTACCCTGAGACCAGGAGCCCACCCAGCCTCAGCCCCGGCGAACCCTGGAAGATGTGTGTCAACGTGCAGAGCTTCGCCCCAGAGGAGCTCACCATCAAAACCAAAGACAGCTTCGTGGAGATATCAGGTCAGTTGGGGGCTGAGAGGGAGAGCCGGCCCTTTCACCCACTATATGAGGTGGGCAAGACCACTGCTCTTGGGCTGAAGCTAAACTGTGAGCACCAAGGTCAGGACTGGTTAACCCATCACCTGGCGCCACCCATCTTCTTCCTGGCCAGCTGAGAGCTTCCAATGTTGTGTTTTCCTTTGCTGACTCAATATCAGATGGTGGAGATTTGTAGGAAGGAACTGCAGATGCTGGTTTAAACCGAAGATAGACACAAAAAGCTGGCGTAACTCAGCGGGTCAAACAGCATCTCTGGAGAAAAGGGTCTTGGGCGGAGACCCTTCTTCAGACTGAAGTTGTTTCATCAGCTTTTTGTATCTATTATTGGTGGAGATTGTTGTATTGGAGAAAAGTTAATTGCCAGCCTAATAGTACAAGTTATTTGCCAGATTGGGTATTTCATGGTGGATCATTGGAGAATATTTTTCAATGGGGTATGTTCATTTTGAGAAAGTTGAAACATTAAATTTGACAGTCGTTTAAAGAGGTATCCTTGCTCAGTTTCACACCCATGCACCCAGTCCCCAAAGGCAGGTGGAGGGTGAGAGAGGAGAGAACAACTGTGTGTTATAATGTTAGTGGGTTTTGCTCTGCATTGGAGAATGTTCGATGTTGAAACATGGGTGGGTTGAACCAGATGCTGTTCCAGTGTTCAGGCCATCAGAATCCCAAGAGACATCATTGTGACGTTGGAGCACATAGATAATTGGCCAAAGAGCAGCTGAGAACGTGGCCCCCAATCGCGGAATTAAGTGGCCAAAGCGGAAGTGCTGATGTCGACAAATTCCTCTGTGGGTTGAGATCACCGAGCATGTTCGATACTTCCCTGACCACTCCCTTTGTCTCATTCTCAGGAAAACATGAAGAAAAGCAAGAAGAAGGAGGAATAGTCTCCAAAAACTTCACCAAGAAAATCCAGTAAGTAGCAACTCCTATTCAATACCTCGAAGAGCTCAGACTTAGTGTGATTTTTTAAAGTTTACTGTGTCAGCCAATGGATTGGCAGCCTTTTGTTTTTTTTTTTTAAGTTCTCATTGTCAGTCCAAGTTGAGCATGGGCCAGAAAAGAGACAGAGAGAGAGTACCCATGAACTTGAGATTCTTTGTCTGTAATTCCCGACCTTATTTGGTGAGTGTACCAGTTGTAGTATCATTCTGGAAAATCACATTGGTTTTAACAAAAGGGAGCCCACAACAAGCCCTGACCGGCAGTTAGAGTGGCAGAACTGGAGCACAATGGTCTCACTGCATCCACGTAACTATCCGTTCAAAACTCCAATTGGACACAAAGGTAGACACAAAATGCTGGAGTAACTCAGTGGGACAGGCAGCATCTTTGGAGAGAAGGAATGGGTGACATTTTGGGTCGAGACCCTTCTTCAGACTTGACATCATTCAGTCAAACTTCCAATTGATGTCCCTAAATCCTGAGGTTCCCTTTCACATTCTTAAATCTTCTTAATATTGATGCAATCAATAATTTATTTTTCCATGTTTGCAGTAGGAGTTTAGTTGATCTGTCAGCTTGTCACTTTTATATCAATTTATTTTAAATGCACTGATGGATTAGTTAAAATATCAGCAGAGAATGTTCAAACAAAAAAAACGAATATGTTAACATTGTAGGCACTAAATCAGGAATAGTATATATTTAAAAAATGCTTCTTTGACAGATGACATCAGACCCATAAAACATTTGATTTTATAACATTGGACCCAATTTTTTTTGGAACTTAATTCTATCAGTATTGGCCGTAATAGAGCATTAGTTTAGATTAATGAGCAAAGTTTATTCTCTTTGTTGAAAATAAGGAGCGTTTAGTCCAACATACGTTTTCTTTTAAAGTAAAAATGATGAATATCATTCTTTCAACTGCGACTGCAGACGTGAGGATTTGAGCAGAAATGTAGAATTTTGTGTGTTATCTTGAGCATGAGAAAAACTAGTAAAAAATCATGAAAATAAAATAAAGATAGGATACGATCTGTATCTCAGCAGTATCTCAACAACTGATTTAGAGCTTAGCATTGTGGTCTGTTAACACAATGTTGGACAGATATAGTAGGCAATATGTTTCAGCATTTGCCATATGTTGTAATTTTGTCATTCATTATGTCATACGTTAAAATAAGCAATAAAATGTAACTGAGCAACAACTTGGCATGCGTGTCCATATGACCCCATGCCCATGAAATGCATGATGTTGTACATTTCAAAATTTTAGTTTTGCTTGTCATAAACAGAAAGGTTGGTCCAAATTTTGTTCACTGATGTAATACACCCTTGAGGAAAGTTGTTCATTTTCCCTGTGAACTTTGCCAATTTATGCACTGCAATTCTGGTGTAAACACAATTTTACTGGAAGAGTTTTAATAAATGACATTCAACATTCGGCGTTTGAAATATAGGCTGTCATCAAATACATTTATACAATTTGCTTTCCAAATAATAAAACCTATTAATCTCTGGAAAAGCGTTTATTAAAGACACACAGTTTTCACAAAAAAATCAAATTAACCAGCTATAAACATTTAAGGAAAGTGAGAGTCCAGAGACCCATGTATAAAATTGATTTCGTATCCACGTCAGGTGCAGCTGAACATCAACAGGATTTAGATATCAATATTGCATACTTCAAAACAAAACAAGATTCAAACTATGTTTTACTTTGACTGTAAAGTCCATGAGCCATGTACTGTATGCATGTTCTCTTGGTAATCTCTACTCATGGAGTCATTACCCCAATAATGACATTTCTCCTCATAACTATAGTTTCTATCATGTCTCAACCCCAGTGGGGTTTTTTTTGTCTCATAACTCAAAGAAAAAGATACTGGAAAGTTGTTTTGAACATCTTTTTTAACAATCCTTTTTGATTTCCTGTGTCTCCCCTAAATGTAACATTTCCTAGGGGTTCTTTCTGTCTCTGCAGAGGTTTGCTGGTCTGTCAGCCTCTTATGATCATACAACACAGAATCAGGCCCTTCCACCCAATGCTTCCAGGCTGACCACACTGCTTGTCTAAGGTTATCCTATTTACCTGCTTTTCACCTATCTACCTCTAAACCTTTCCTACCTGTATCTATGCACTGGTCCAAATATCGTTGCAATGATGTTATTGTACCTGCCTCAACTACTTCCTCTGGCAGCTCATTCCATATATGTGCCAACCTCCGTGTGCAAATGATGCACCTTGTGTTCCTATTGAATAGTTCCCCTCTCACCTTAATTATGAGTTACAGAAGACCTGGAGAAACCCATGCAACTTCAAAGTATCTGGTTCAATAGCTTAGTAAGTTGAATCCAGAGATGTGCTGAAGGCAACATATGCTCCTAAGAGACATGTCTGCCTCCAACTATGAGTATACTGTGATCACCCTCAGAATCAAAACAGGCCAACAGAATGTTTGTGCCAAGACTGATGTGAAGATGAAAACATTTCAGCTGACGACATTCAAGCAAACAGATTTTTTTCCAAAGCAAAAGAACAAAATCCCTTTTAAATACTAATACTGAAGCTAAATACATTAAAAAAAAGCTAAAAACTAAAAACTAAATACTAAAAATGATTTAATTGAACATATTACTATCTATGACCTCACATTCTTCTGTTTAATACATTTTTCACAGAAATTGTTATCTTCTTTAAATTTCACATTTGCGCCTGATTAAGCAGGATCGGGGTTCTTGAAATAAATAGGGATTTAGAGTCAACTCAGATCAAAACGTAGCATTAAATAGAGTTCCTTAGTGATCCAATCTAACTCTTGTACTCACCCTGTTCATGAATAAATGGAGGTGAATACTCCAAACAATAATATAAGATTTGCTTGAGACATCGGACCTGATTCATGGTATTCAGCAGGGTTTGGATTTATAAAGCACATCGTCTAGAGAATGGCAGGCGCATTTTAATATGGCTGCAAGTATGAAAACTCGCATTAGGAGAGAGCATGTTGCATCATTTGTCAGTATATCCCAAATTCTTTTACAGTTAATGAAATATTTTTGGAAGGTTGTTACATTGTAATTTTAGTAACTTGGTAATTAATTTGCATCTCATAAGCACCCATAAAGTGCAGTGCAGCACAACCAAAATGTATTGGGACATGTGGAAAGGGACGGAATGTAACACTGAAGTCCGCCATTTTACTGGAATTTCCAGCGGTTCAGAGGCCATGGCCATTCTACAGGATTTCCCTAATTGAATTTAATTTCTCAATAAGTTCATAAATTCATGTGATAGGAGAAGAATTAAGCCATTTGGCCCATCACGTCTCCACCGCCATTTAATCATGGCTGATCTATCTCCCCCTCCTAACTCCATTGTCCCACCTTTCCCCCTGATGCTCTAAGTATCTGGGATTGTTTACAAAAGGTAGACCCCAATCAGTCCCATCTTCAATTGCAGTTGATCACGTGATATCCAGCTGCTGCAGATAATGACATTATTAAATATATCTTTTTTTTTAAACTTTAACAATGATATTTTTAGGCTTGGAACAAAACAGGGAGAAAAAAGCCAAAATTAAATTTAAACTGGCATTTCTCAGGCAAGCTTAAACAATTTCACATGATGTTGCCAACAATGCAATTGAATTGCTATGGCACTGAAGAAGGTAATTCAGCCCATCGAGACTAAACCAACATAAGTTCATGTGATAGGTCGAATTGCCTAATTCTGCTCCTATCAAGTCGACACCGCCATTCAATCATGGCTGATCTATCGTTCCCCCCAAACCTCATTCTTCTGCCTTCTCCCCACAATCCCTGACACCAATACTGATCAAGAATCTATCTATCTCTACTGCAAAAATATCCATTGGCCTCCACAGCCTTCTGTGACAATGAATTCCCCAGATACACCACCCTCTAATTAAAGAAATTCCTCCTCATCTTCCTAAAGGAACGTCCTTTAATTCTGAGGCTTTGACCTCTGGTCCTAGACTCTCCCACTAGTGTAAACATCCTCTCTACATCCATTCTATCCAGACCTTTCGCTATTCGGTAAGTTTAGTCTATTCATCTAGTTATGCATTCTCATCAGCCTCATTTTCGTTACACTCTGTCATAAGTTAGTCTGTCCCATATACTTTTCTAATTCTCTGTTGGAACCCCTGACTGACTCACTCTGATTCTCTAACACTTTGATTCATCACCCTTTCAGGCAGTAAATGTGAGACCACAGCATAAGAACAGTTTTTTGATGCACTCCCCAACTTTTGGATTGTGCCAAAACCTTAACCCTTTCCCATTCATCAATAGGAATAAATAACCTGCATTAACTATACCTAGGGCACCCTTGATCTTCTACATATGTTAATGTTTCTTCGGCCTAATTATGTCCTGAATACATTAAGCATAAACTGCCAAAGAGTTAACTAGCAACTACTTTAGGGATATGAGATGTGGTGTGAAAATCTTGATCAATGTTTTTTCATTTCTCTGCTTCTCTAGGCTGCCCACCGAGGTGAACCCCGCCACTGTTTTTGCATCTTTGTCTCCTGAAGGAGTCTTAATCATTGAAGCCCCTCCTGTAAGACCACCTTGCTACTTCTATGGGGATGACAGCATGAGCATCGATGCAGAAGAAAATGGATTGAGAGGCCAGGAGCAGACTGTTTCTTAATCTTAACTGACTCTGAAATGACCTGTCAAATATAAAATGTGCCTAAAAACAGGGGGTTATTACTTTTATATGAGGCGACAAGGGCTGTATATAAATCATTGTTTCTTTACTTTGATACTTCTAGATAGTCTTACGGAAGATATTGATCTGTTTTGGTATATTTTGTATATGAGAAGACTGTGTATTGATTGTAGGTTTTCCTGCACAATAGCATGTATTTTATATGCTGTAAAATAGGAGACAGGTTCAGTACCAATCCTGTAAGAAAAGCCTTTCATTGTTGATTTTGAATACATCTTTGATTAAAAAATCTTTGATTTGTTTTTATTGCCGTGAAAATTCTGTGATTTCTTTCCACTTAATGGCATTAAGAAGGAGGACCTGATACGTGGGTTGATATACAGGCTTATTAGACTCTGAATCGAGGTTGGTAGATTGGCCGATCTCTGATAAAAGTAATTTTGACATGAAATGGGCTCAGACAGTTTAAGTTTAAATCCCAGTCAGCACTGTGCCAGGGAACAAAACCACCGTCAACTTAACATTAATTGCATCAGACGGACCACAGTCATACAAAAATTGTCACAGCAGTCTACTAGAGAGTGCCCCCGTAGAATCTGGGAATTTTATATTGAACCTTTTATGTATCGGCCCAATGCCCTTGAGAGACATCTATCTATATTATTCTAAAACTCTTCCCTTTGTTCTTGTGCCTGTGTGGGCTAGGGTTGTGTCAGCTTTCCGTCAATCTCCTTAATTTCTATCTTCTTCCAAACGCTAGGCCACAGCCTTCCCATTTTCACACATGCGATTGACATTTTCCCCGCGGACGCGATACATATCTTCCCGTCGCATTTCAACCTATATTTCCCAAGTTACTAATCTTTTGAAAACTTTAAAAAATAAATTAGTTCTTCAAGCTCATCCATTTTGAAGAAAAAAATGCTGACCCGCACGCTCCGTGCTCGAGAGGAACTACAACTCGCTCGGCCCCGCACCCTCCCCTCCCCCTCTCCATCTCTACCTCCCCTTTACTGCCCTCTACCCTCCCTCTACCCCTTCCCTCTCCGCCCCTCTCCCTTCTCTACCCCTTCCCTCTCTGCCCCCCTCCCTCTCAATCCCCCTCCCTCTACCCTCTCTCTTTACCCCCCTCACCGCCCTCTCCCTCTCTACCCCTTCCCCCTCTCTGCCCCTCTACCTCTCAATCCTCCCTCTCTCTCTCCCTCTACACCCTCCTCCTCCTCACTCTCTACCCTTCCTTTCTATCCCCCTCACACTCTCCCTCTCCACCCCCTCCCCGTCCCTCTCTACTCCCCTCCCTCTCCCTCTGTACCCTTGCCTGCGCAGTTGGGGGCTATGCGTGAGTGGATAGGGTGGGGGATGGGGGAAAAGAAGCAAATGAAAGTGTTACTTGGAATTTAAAAAAGCAATGTTCAAATCCTGGGTTGTAAGCTGATCTAGAGAAATAAAAGGTCCTGTTCCTCCAATTTGCGTTTGGCCTCACGCTGACTAGAGCAGGCCCGGGAGAAAAAGGTCAGTTTTGGAATGGGAAGGGGAGTTGATTCATTGACCTGCTCCATTATAATACATTTGACATCAACGCTACATTTGTAAAGGTCCCAGAACCTGACTGCTGTTAGACAAAGTTCCCAGGTTCAATATATTTAGATGAACAGTCTGCAGACTTCAATTTGGATATGTGTCATGATTATAAAACAAACAAATCAGTTTGAAGGGAACCACAGATCAGGTTCCAGAATGCGAATGGAAGCAAGCAGATGGGGAACTGATCTCTTATACTACAAACCTTGCAGTGCCATCCACCTTTGACGCTGAGGATTCCAAGTGTCCCATGGTCACTTTCTGCCAAAGCCACTAATGTACTACAACATTTCCACATTGTATACTTTCCAAATTGGAATTTTAACATTTACTCCACAGGTCAATTTTCCTGTTCACTAAACTATGTGTTTGATAGTGCAGGGAACCAGAGAGAGCTGTTCAAATCCCTCCAAGGCATCTGTGGGATTTAAATCGAACTAGCTAAATAAATCTGAAGATGGGACTTGATCCAATATGTCACTTATCCACGTCTTCCAGAGATGTTGTCTAACCCACTGAGTTGCAACACTTTGTGTCTTTTTTGGTAAACCAGCATCTGCAGTTCCTTCTGTCTCTCTCTTAATTAAATATTAATTATAATATTAATATAATATCAAGGGGGGAAGTTAGTGTGTGTGTGTGGGGGGGGGGGGGGGAGGGGGACTACTTGAGGTGGTGTTGTGTTACTGTGTGTGGGTGTTGTGTTGTGGGGGGGTGGGGGCAGGGTGATTACTGTGTGTGTGTGTGTGTGTGTGTGTGTGTGTGTGTGTGTGTGTGGTGTGTGTGTGTGTGTGTGTGTGTGTGTGTGTGTGTGTGGTGTGGTGTGGGGGGGGGGGGGGGGGGATTAGTGTGTGTGTGTGTGTGGTGGTGTGTGTGTGTGTGGTGTGTGTGTGTGTGTGTGTTGTGTGTGTGTGTGTGTGTGTGTGTGTGTGTGTGTGTGTGTGTGTGTGTGTGTGTGTGTGTGTGTGTGGTGTGTGTGTGTGTGTGTGTGTGTGTGGTGTGTGTGTGTGTGTGTGTGTGTGTGTGTGTGTGTGTGTGTGTGTGTGTGTGTGGTGTGTGTGTGGTGTGTGTGTGTGTGTGGTTTGTGTGTGTGTGGTGACACAACACGCCGCCCTCTCTCCCCACAACCGCGTGTTGAGGGGACGGGACCCAACTGGTCCCACTTGGCCTAGTAATCTATATAATTCCCTGAATCAACAGGCAATAGGAGTGTGTAGGAAGGAACTGCAGATGCTGGTTTACACCGAAGATAGATACAAAATGCTGGAGTAACTTAGTGTGACAGGCAGCATCTCGAGCGAACGAATGGGTGACGTTTCGGGTCGAGACCTTTCTTCAGACTGACCCAAATCTTCTATCCAGAGACGCTGCCAGTCTCCAGCATTTTGTGTCTTTCTTTGGAGGCAATAGGAGGTGGGCAAAAACTTGGTTGCAAGGTGGCTCATGAAGAACACAACACCCTATATTTATATACACAATTGCACAAAGTGCTGGAGGAAATCAGTGGGTCAGGAAGTACACAGCATCTGTGGGGGGAATAGACTCTTCAATCTGAATCATCTCTCCACTTCCTCCACGGATGCTGCCTAACCCTTTGAGTTACATCACACTTAGTGTTTTGCTCAAGATTCCACCATCTGCAGCTTCTTATTTCTCCATCTACATTTACATATCTCCTTTCATAGCCTCATATTGCCCCAGACTACTTGACAGTAGTGGATTACTTTAAGAATGTTTAATCACTCTCGAGAATCAGCTGTTCCATAACCAAGGTGATAAACACAAAATGCTGGAGTAACTCAACGGGACAGGCGGCATCTCTGAGTCCCTCAGTCTGAAGAAGGGTCACGACCCGAAACGTCCTCCGTTCCTTGTCTCCGGAGATGCTGCCCGACCTGCTGAGTTACTCCAGCATTTTGTGTCTATATCTGGTGTAAACCAGCATCTGCAGTTCCTTCCTACGCATGATTTTGACAGGTAATCAACTTTCCATGGTATTAATTGGACTAATAGTTGCCAGGACACTGGGTTGTTCATCGGACTAGTTCAAATATGTTGTCATTTTTAGTCTTTCTCCTCTTCCCACATAGCTGAAGGCTGTCACCTTGGTGGCTCATTCCAACCATTCTGTAGCGTGGTAGACACCACTCTTGTTGTTTGTCTGAGATAGAGACAAAATGCTGGAGTAACTCAGCGGGGTAGGCAGCATCTCTGGAGAGAAGGAATAGGTGACGTTTTGGGTTGAGACCCTTCCACAGTCTAACCATTCTGTAGCTTGGTGAACACCACTTCTGCTGTTTGCCTGTTGATCTATCAACAACAATAGTGTCTAGAGCCAAATTACCTTTCAATATTCCTAAAGGTTCTGATGTCCTTGTGTTAGTATTGTGATGTTAACTACAGCTGCCTTGAATAGTGTTACCATATAACCATATAACCATATAACAATTACAGCACGGAAACAGGCCATCTCGACCCTTCTAGTCCGTGCCGAACACATATTCTCCCCCAGTCCCATCTACCTGCGCTCAGACCATAACCCTCCATTCCTTTCTCGTCCATATAACTATCCAATTTATTTTTAAATGATAAAAACGAACCTGCCTCCACCACCTTCACTGGAAGCTCATTCCACACAGCCACCACTCTCTGAGGAAAGAAGTTCCCCCTCATGTTACCCCTAAACTTCTGTCCCTTAATTCTCAAGTCATGTCCCCTTGTTTGAATCTTCCCTACTCTCAGTGGGAAAAGCTTATCCACGTCAACTCTGTCTATCCCTCTCATAATTTTAAAGACTTCTATCAAGTCCCCCCTTAACCTTCCGCGCTCCAAAGAATAAAGCCCTAACTTGTTCAACCTTTCTCTGTAACTTAGTTGCTGAAACCCAGGCAACATTCTAGTAAATCTCCTCTGTACTCTCTCTATTTTGTTGAAACCCTTCCTATAATTAGGCGACCAAAATTGTACACCATACTCCAAAATTAGCCTCACCAATGCTTGTACAATTTTAACATTACATCCCAACTTCTATACTCAATGCTCTGATTTATAAAGGCCAGCACACCAAAAGTTTTCTTTACTACCCTATCTACATGAGATTCCACTTTCAGGGAACTGTGCACAGTTATTCCCAGATCCCTCTGTTCACCTGCATTCTTCAATTCCCTACCATTTACCATGTACGTCCTATTTTGATTTGTCCTGCCAAGATGTAGCACCTCACACTTATCAGCATTAAACTCCATCTGCCATCTTTCAGGCCCACTCTTCCAACTGGCATAAATCTCTCTGTAGACTTTGAAAACTCTACTTCATTATCCACAAACCCCACCTATCTTGTATCATCTGCATACTTACTAACGAAGCGCAACAATTTACCACACCATCATCCAGATCATTGATGTACATGACAAAACAACAGTGGACCCAACACAGATCCCTGTGGCACCCCACTCGTCATGGCCTCCAACCTGACAAACAACCATCCACCATTACTCTCTGGGCATCTCCCATTCAGCCACTGTTTGAATCCATCTTGCTACTCCACTCCACACCCATTATTACCCCAACATTGAACCTTCTTAACCAACCTTCCGTGAGGAACCTTGTCAAAGGCCTTACTAAAGTCCATATATACAACATCCACTGCTTTACCCTCATCAATTTCCCGAGTAACCTCTTCAAAAAATTCAAGAAGATTAGTCAAACATGACCTTCCAGGTACAAATCCATGTTGACTGTTCCTAATCAGACCCTGTTTATCCAGATGCTTATATATATTATCTCTAAGTATCCTTTCCATTAAATTGCCCACCACTGACATCAAACTAACAGGTCTATAATTGATAGGTTACAGATAGGTTTCAGTATTCAATGGTAAAATATGATAGGTTTTCAACAGCAGCCAAGACCTTTGTTTTCTGTTCCAAACTCAGAAATAACATCTTTATTGAAATTTTCAAACATTGCTTGCCACGATAGTGTGTGAACCCTTGGCGTTTGAATTGTTAATCTAGTGTGATGGCAATACACAGGCTAGCGTTAGTAGGATATTAATAACTAATTTCTTAGAACACTGTAAGGATACGTGTTAACCTATTTTGTAATTCTTACACATTAAGATCTTGCCAAATCGTGGTGGCAATTGTGGTAGAACTGTTTCTGTATGCAGTCTGTCTGGAGTTTGTACCTTCTCCCAGTAAATGTATAGGTTTTCTGCGGATGGCTTGGTTTCCCCCCACATTCCAAAGATGTGGTTTGTAGGTTAATTGGCTTCTGTAAAATGCCCTTTTTTGAGCAGGACACAGAACATAGTGTACGGGTAAATCATATGAGCGATGGTCGACGTGGACTTGGTGGACCGAGAGGCTTGTTTCCACGCGTATATCTAAACCAAACAAAAAGCAGATAAAGTTATTTACAGTGAACATGCTAACACATTCATTCCGTTCATCGCACAGCAGAGTCTTGATCCATTTGTCTCACACTTATGAAATGAAGCTCTGAAAAGCTTACATCAGAAAATGCAATTTAATGACACCAGGAGCAGATGATGTGAAGATCACAGCTGCCCTCAAGGAGAAGTTAAATATGTATTCAAAATAAAAAGCAATCACAAGATAAATTGATTGGAGTGGTTCGAAGATGGTGTGGAGCATAAATGCAGGCATTGACTTGTTAGGTCAAATGTTTCATTTATAGACCATAACCGGTTTTCAACTTTGTAATACCTTATGAGAAAAATAAATTGCCAAGAGGCAAGGAAGAAATCATCTACTGATTTCCAGATTTTTATTATTATGCCTTAATATCTGGGGGAAAGTGAGGTCATGCGATGCTTGAGGACTGGGTTGGATGGAGATATTTAGACCCTTTAGTGTGTAGGGAGTGGTTGAGAAACACCTGGAACTAGTGTTAGTGGGTGATCAATGGTCAGCATCGACTCGGTAGGCCAAAGGTCCTGTTCCCATGCTGTATCTGTAAACTAAGCTAAAGATCCTTCATCCTTTTGTACTGCAAGGAATAATATCCCAGCCAGCCCAACCACGCCCTGTAGCTCAGATCCTCAAGTCCTGGCAACATCTTTGTAAATCTTCTCACCAACATCCTTCCCATAGAAGGGTAGTACAATACTCCAAATGATGCCTCACCAACGCCTTGTATATCTGTTACATGACGTCCTGACTTCTCTACTCAACACCCTGCCAACGTACCAAAAGCCTTCTTGACCACCCTATCTACCTGTGACGCCACTTTCAAAGAACGATGTACTTGTGCTCCTGGATCCCCCTGCTCTGCAATATTCCCCAGGGCCATGCCATTCACTGTGAAGTCCAACACTAGTTTGACCCCACACCACACACTTATCTACAGTGAATTGTATTAGCCATTCCGCAGCCCACTTGCCCAACTGTTCAAGAACCTGCTGTAAGTTTAGATACATAATTTTCGCGAGTAATGGTACCGCCCACTTTAGTGTCATCTGCCAACTTACTGACCATGCCTTGCCATAATCATAATCATAATCGTTCTCAGCTGAAGGAAGGTCGGCGAGCCGCCGGCGGGCCAGAGAAACGCTTCAACATCAAGAACAGTTTGTAGAATTTCCACATCACATCGAGCAACTGGGAGCAAATTGCACTGGACAGGCGCTCCTGGAGGAAATCCGTGCAGGAAGGAGCTGGATGTCATGAAATGGAACTATGCCCATTTGATAGTTCAACAGTCGAACGGAGAGAGAAGGGGGCTTGATGATTACCAACCACTGCCAGTCTCCACTGCCCACGTTGCTCCAAGGTGCGTGGATCACGGATCAGCCTCTACAGACATCTACAGACCCACAAGTAGACGACCCTATGGAGAGCAGTCATACTCATTTTGAGTGACCGCCGATCATATTCATAATCATACTTATTTAGCCAAGTATGTTTTGTAACGTACGAGGAATTTGATTTCCCATACAGTCATGCCAATAAAGAGCAACAAGTCACCCAAATACATTTTAACATGAACATCCACCACAGCAACTCCCCCACATTCCTCACTGTGATGGAAGGCAAAAAAATCTCAATCTTCTTCCCTTCTTTGTTCTCCCGCGGTCGGGACACTTGACCTTCCGTTGTCGGGGCGATTTTGGCTCCCACAGCAGGCGGTCGAGCCCTCTATGTCGGGGCGATCAAGCTCCCGCATCACGGGGGGTGATCGGACCACGGGTCGAGGCTAGTCGAACCTCCTGCGACATTCTCATCCAAATCATTGATAAAACTACAATAGCAAAGGGCCCAGCACCGATCCCTGAAGCACACCACTAGTCACAGACCTCCAGTCCAAAAACACGATCTCCCACCATCAGCCTCTGCTTCTTTCCAAATAGCTGCCAGAGGAGGTCGTTCAGGCTGGGACTGTCCCAACGTTTAATAAACAGTTAGACAGGTACATGGATAGGACAGGTTTGGAGGAATATGGGGCAGGTGCAGGCAGGTGGGACTAGTGTATCTGGGACATGGTTGGCACCGTCGTGTGGGCGTGTTGGGCCGAGGGGACTGTTTCCACACTGTATCACTCTATGACTCTGACTCTATGACTCAAAGCCAATTCTCTATCCAGTCGGCAAGCTGTCCCTGGATCCCATGCGATCTAACTTTCCATATAAACCCTTATCCAACCCCTGAAACTGTGCTGTGATGAACTGCAGGTACATTTATGAAGAATATCGATAGGTACTTGATAGTTGGCATAGACTGGGAGGGCCAAAGGGCCTGTTTCTATGCAGTACGACACACTGACTCTAAATTATTGGTGTTCAACTGCTTGGACTGTTAAACTTTCCCATCATAATTATTATGTTTGACATTTTATGACATCATCTTGAAAGTTAACTGCGAGATAGGGAGTGTATGAGTGGGTCCTGATTGAATTTCCCCGTGCAATTTATTTAATAGCTTTCTGGCAGTTTCCATTAAAATGACAGAAAGGAATTGATAATTAGCAAGTTTAGGAATCAAATGATAATACAATGCCATTGCAGAATTGCCGGTATTTCCTTGTGTGCCATGAAGCTCGGGACTGCTGTCCAAACGCATGCATGTGCAGAGGTCCAACACTTTTTGTCAGCTCACACCTTTTGACTGGATCTCCATGTTGAAGACATGGAGGACATTAGGGTTTCTTAAGAAGTTCCATCACCTCTTTCCTTCAAACGGAATAGAAAGCCCATGATAAGATGCGGAGTCTTGATGTAATTTACAAACTTTGAACAGATAGAGATTAATAAATGTAGTTGTTATAGTGTACTAATTTTGTGATTATTTTTTGAAGGTTTGGTATGTCTGGAGCATGGCTCAGTATGTTTGTGGGTGGGACATGATCAGGTCCAACTGCCATTCTGATTGTACCCAGAAACACCCACGCTTTGAAATTGTGAACACATTGGGGTTTGCGCCATTATCTATTCAATCAGATTTAAAGCAGAGGCACGCAAGGAGTGTACTGCCAGGAAGTTCCAGTTCAATATCTTGCACATTAATTTGAGCATTAATTATATTTATGTTGTCCTGCTGGGATGTGTGTAATTGTGTTATGGAAGATTGTGATTTGAAGGAGCTGCAGATGCTGGTTTAAACCCAAGATAGACACAAAAACTCAGCGGGTCAGGCAGCATTTCTGGAGAGAAGGAATGGGTGATGTTTCGGGTTGAGATCTCCAGCTGAAGAATTGACCCAGATGTCAGCGTCAGTTCATACCTGAGGCAAGCACAGCAGACACCACTCAAATGAATGGGAGACAACAGTTGCTAGGAAAATCTAGTAGACTTTTTATTTCAGCGCAGGCTTAGCGATCGTTTTGCTGTCCACCTCCGCTCAGTCCACCTAAACCTACCTGATCTCCCGGTTGTTCAACACTTTAACTCCCCCTCCCATTCCCACACTGACCTTTCTGTCCTGGGCCTCCTTCACTGTCAGAGTGAGGCCCAGCATAAATTGGAGGAGCAGCATCTCATATTTCGCTTGCATAGCTTACACCAGCGGTATGAACATTGACTTCTCTAACTTCAAGCAGCCCTTGCTTTCCCTCTCGCTCCATCCCCTCCCCATTCCCAGTTCTCCCACCAGTCTTACTGTCTCCGACTGCATTCTATCACTGTATCGCCCACTCTCCTGGCATCAGTCTGAAGAAGGGTCTTCCCTTTCCTTCTCTCCAGAGATGCAGCCTGTTCCGCTGATGTTACTCTAGCATTTTGTGTCTGTCTTATGGAAGTTTGTGATGGATTGGCAACTTGACGTGTCAAGGAGGGGAGAGGAAACTGAAAATGCTTGCTATTTTCTGCAAGTTATTGAATGTATTTGGAAAAAAGTCCTGCCCTAATTATCTCTGGAACACCGGAAGAAAGGATTAAGCACTGAAAGAAAGGAGGCTGTGATTCTGAGACAACAGGCCTGAGCCTGTGTTTATTTGCCGGAATTGGATTGTTTTTGGTTCAATGGCAATAGCAACACCTCCTCTGTAAGTGATTGGTTTCAGATTGTCAGTTTTAATTGCTTGATAGGTGAATGTGAAACAGTCTCCAGGTAAATGATTGGGTAATGTACTGTGATGTTACTATAACCTAGTAACCCATGTGCTGGTTATTGATGGAATCCTTCTTTATGTAACTGTCATTCTACTTGACATATTCTACTGGTGTTTCATGTTGCAAAAGGCCACAGAGTTAGGCTTTGAAAGATTGCTGAATCCCAAGCTGAAACATAACTAGCTCGGTCTGGTCAAGGATTTGTTGGTAGGCATCCCTTTCAGAATACTGTATTATTGGGAGTTGGTAGAATAAGTTGGACACAAAATGCTGGAATAACTCAGCAGTTCAGGCGGCATCTCTGGAGAAAAGGAACAATTGCCGGAGATGAAAAATTGATCAGAAAGGCCCTTATAAATAAATGTCTCCCAAAGTGTTGATGGAATAATTGTCCTTCCTGAATTTCAGTGGGGAGCAATGTGTGAGATGTTAGGGTTTCAATAAGCATGTCATTTAAATTGAACATACACATAAAACACTTGGAGTAAGTAAGCAGGCCAGGCAGCATCTCTGGAGAAAAGGAATAGGTGATGTTCCCGCTATATTTAAGAGGGAGTTAGATGTGGCCCTTGTGGCTAAGGGGATCAGGGGATATGGAGAGAAGGCAGGTATGGGATGCTGAGTTGGATGATCAGCCATGATCATATTGAATTGCAGTGCAGGCTCGAAGGGCCGAATGGCCTACTCCTGCACCTAATTTCTATGTTTCTATGTTTCTATGTTTTGGATCGGGAACCTTCTTCAGACTGAGGGTCAGGGGAGAGGAAAACGAGATATGAAAAGGTACAGGGATCGAATGAATGTTCTTTGTACCATTTCATATCTGATGTTTAGTCAAAGCAGGGCATGGCTATCATTGTCAATAGTTGGCAATGTCTGGCCACTTCCTTGCTTGAACCAGAGTCATCTGTGATGTTTCAGAGTTTGTTATAGGACATAGAACAGTACAGCACAAGAAAAAGCCCTTCAGCCCACAATATCTGAATTGAATATAATGTTAAGACCATTACTTACTTACTTACTTACCTACATGCAACCTATATCTTGCCATTCCCTGCATAGCCATATGCCTATCCAAAAGTATTTTAAATACCAGAACTATATCTACTTCAATCACAACCTGACAATGCATTCCAGATATGCTCCACACATCTCCTTTAAACTTTGCCCTTTCACCGTCAGGCTATGCCCTCTGGTATTTGATTTTTTCATCCAGGGATAAAGATTCTCATTGTCTCCTCTATCTACGCCTCTCATCATTTTATATACGTCTATCAGGTATCCCCGCAACTTCTGGCATTCCAGAGAAAACAACCATAGTCTGTCCAACCTCTCCCTGTAGCCAATCCACTCTAATCTAGGCATCATTCTGTTAAAGTTGTTAAGGGCTTGTACACGCTAGAGGCAGGAAACATGTTCCCGATGTTGAGTGAGTCCAGAACCAGGGGCCACAGTTTAAGAATAAGGAGTAAGCCATTTAGATCGGAGACGAGGAAACACTTTTTCTCACAGAGAGTTGTGAGTCTGTGGACTTATTTGCCTCAGAGGGCGGTGGAGGCAGGTTCTCTGGTTGCTTTCAAGAGAGAGTTAGATAGGGTTCTTAAAAATAGCAGAGTCAGGGGATATGGGGAGAAGGCAGGAACGGGGTACTGATTGTGGATGATCAGCCATGATCACATTGAATGGCGGTGCTGGCTCGAAGGGCCGAATGGCCTACTCCTGCACCTATTGTCTATTGTCTACTATCATTCTAGTAAACCTCCTCTGCACTCTTTCCAAAGCCTTCACATCCTTCCTTTAATGGGGTGACCAGAACTCAGAACTTCACACAATACTCCAAATGTAGCCTAACCAAAGCTCTATAAATCTACATCATGAATTACTGACTCTAGTTCAGTTTAGTTTATTGTCACAAATGCCAAGGTGTAGTGAAAAGCTTCTGTTGCATGCCAACCAGTCTGTGGAAAGACAATACATGATTACAATCGAGACATCCACTGTGTACAGATACATGATAAAGGGAATAACATTTAGTGCAGTAAGTCCAGTAAGATCCGATTAAAGATTTTCCGAGGGTTTACCATGACGTAGCTAGTAGGTCAGGGCCACTTTAGTTGTTGACAGGGTGGGCCAGTTGCCTGATAACAGCTGGGAAAAAGTGTCCCTGAATCTGGAAAAAACATTTTCACTCTTCTGTGCCTCTTGCCCGATGGGGGGGAGGGGAGAAGAGGGACTGACGAGGGTTGAGACTTGTGCTGATGGCCTTGTCGAGGCAGCTTGGAGTGTAAATGGAGTCAATGGAAGGTATGTTTGTTTGTGTGATGGTCTGGGCTACGTCTACCATTCTCTACAATTCCTTGCCGATTTGGATGGAGCCGAATCCTCCCAATGAATCCTCTCCAATAGTTTCCCCACCGCAGATGTGAGGCTCACTGGCCTATAATTCCCATGATTCGCCTACTTCCCTTCTTAAATAATGGACCAACATTAGCCACTCTCCAGTGGTCCGGAACCTCGTCTGTGGCTAAAAAACATCCTAAGATCTTCATCAAAGCTCCCGCAATCTCTTCATAGTTTAGTTTATTGCCCCGTTAACCGAGGGACAGTGAAAAGCTTTTGTTGTGTGCCAACCAGTCAGCTGAAAGACAATACACGATTACAATCGAGCCATTTGCAGTGTATAGATACATGATAAGGGAAATAACTTTGAGTGCAAGGTAAAGCCAGTAAGGTCCAATCAAGTCTAAAGAAGGGTCTCGACCCGAAACGTCACCCATCCCTTCTCTCCAGAGATGCTGCCGGTCTCGCTGAGTTACTCCAGCTTTTTGTGTCCACCAATGTCCAATCAAAGATAGTCCAAAGGTCACCAATGAGGAAGATGATAGTTCATGACTGCTCTCTCGTTGTGGGAGGATGGGTCAGTTGCCTGGTAACAGCTGGGAAACTGTCCGTGATTCCGGAGGTGTGCCTCTTGCCTCTCACAATAATCTGGGATAAATCCCACCAGATCCTGGGGATTTATCCACCTTAATGCTCTTTAAGAGCCTCAACCTCTCCTCTTTCTTAAATCCGAACAGGCCTTGCATATTAGAATTCTCCACATTCACCTACATCCTGTTGAGGTTATCCACTTTGGTAGCAAAAACAGGAAGGCAGATTACTATCTATATGGCATCAAGTTGGGAAAAGGTCAAGTTGGGAAAAGGTAACGGGATCTGGGGGTCCTTATACAACAGTTTATGAAAGTAAGCATGCAGGTACAGCAGGCAGTGAAGAAAGTGAATGGCATGTTGGCCTTTATAACATGAGGAATCGAATATAGGAGCAAAGAGGTCCTTTGCAGTTGTACAGAGCCCTAGTGAGACCACAACTGGAGTATTGTGTGCATTTATGGTCCCCTAATTTGAGAAAGGACATGGCGGGACTGTCATATGCTGAGATAATGGAGCAGCTGGGCTTGTACACTCTTGAGTTTAGGATGAGAGTAGATCTCATTGAAACATGTAAGATTGTTAAGGGTTTGGACACGCTAGAGGCAGGAAACATGTTCCCGATGTTGGGGGAGTCCAGAACCAGGGGCCACAGTTTAAGAATAAGGTGTAAGCCATTTAGAATGGAGATAAGGAAATACTTTTTCCTCACAGAGAGTTGTGAGTCTGTGGAATTCTCTGCCTCAGAGGGCAGTGGAGGCAGGTTCTCTGGATTCTTTCAAGAGAGAGCTAGATAGGGCTCTTAAAAATAGCAGTCGGGGGATATGGGTAGAAGGTAGAAGGGGTACTGATTGGGGATGATCAGCCATGATCACATAGAATGGTGGTGCTGGCTCGAAGGGCCGAATGGCCTACTCCTGCACCTATTGTCTATTATCCTCAGACACCAAGCACGATCAAGAAAGGACTGGAAAGAGTGGATGTGGAGAGGATGTTTCCACCAGTCTATGTCCAGAGAGAACAACCTCTGAATACAAGATTGTGCCTTTAGAAAAGAGATGAGGAATTTCTTGAGCCAGAGTGTGTTGAATCTGTGGAATGCATTGCTACAGACGGTTGTGGAGGTCGTCTTTGGGTTTAGTTCACAACAATCTTAAAATTTATAGAGTTGTGATCAATATACACAAAATGCTTGTTCACTGAAGAGATCATAATGGTCTACAAATCTGATTCTCTGGCCCCTGAACCAATCCTGAGCTGTGCATTCATCTATCCTATCTTTACATTTCTAACCTCACCAGCACATGGCACCAGGAGTTAGCCACAGAAACGCTCAGGGACCTGCTTTTCAAGAGTCAAGAGAGTCAATTTTATTGTCATTTGGACCCCTTGAGGTCCAAACGAAATGCCGTTTCTGCAGCCATACATTACAAACAAATAGACCCCAGACACAACATAATTTACATTTTACATAAACATCCATCACATTGTTGTGATGGAAGGCCAAAAAAAAACTTATCTCTCCACTGCCCTCTCACCCCCCCGATGTCAGAGTCAAAGTCAAAGCCCCCGGCTGGCGATGGCGATTGTCCCGCGGCCCCCCCCCCCCCCCGATGACAGAGTCAAAGTCAAAGCCCCCGGCTGGCGATGGCGATTGTCCCACGGCCATTAAAGCCACGCCGGGTGGTGCGAGGTCGCACACCGGGTCTTGATGTTGGAGCCCCCGGCGGGCGCTCGCAGAGTCCCGCGGCCATTCCAAGCCGCGCGGGGCAGTGATGTTAGGCCCCGCTCCAGGAGCTCTTCGACCCCGCAACTCGGGCGGGAGAAGTCGCCGTTGCAGGAGCCCTGAAAAGCGGTCTCCCTCCAGGGACCCGCGGGCTCCCGGTGCCGCCATCCGCAGACCCGCAGTTGCAGCCTCCGAATCAGCAGCAGCAACAGCAGCAGCAGCAGCAGCGCTCCACCACCGCTCCACCCGCTCTGGACTCGGCCAGCTCCGCGACGGTGAGGTGAGTCGGCACCAGAGTCCCCGGCTTCTTCTGTTGGAGGCCGCTCCTCATTGCAGCCCCAACGACAACGGAGACCCGACAAGAAAAGGTCGGGTCTCCAGTGCAGGGAGAGATTTAAAAGTTGCCCCCTCCCTCCCACCCCCCCACACACACACCCCAACAAAAAATAACAAAAACTACATATAAACATAGACAAAAAATAATAAAAATGCGGACGGGCTGCGGAGGCCGCTGCTGACGAAAGTCGCGCCGCCTTCCGGTCTTTTAGTCTCTTGCCTCACTCCCTATATCCAGTTACTTTTCCACCAATGTCGTTTGTGCCAAGGTGCACAACAACTTCCGGTTGCTCACCCTCCCCCGCTTGAGAATGTTTTGCAACCACTCAGAGATATCCTGGACCCTGGCACTATGGAGGCAGCACATCACCCTGGAGTCTCGTTTGCTGCCACTGAATCTCCTGTCTGTCCCCTAAAGGGCCTGTCCCATTTTCACAACCTAATTCACAACCTTTTTTACTCGTGAACATTTTTCATCAGGCTAGAAAAACGCCCCGACCTACTTGATGACATGAGTACCTACGACTAGCATCATGGCCTGCTACGACCGACCTATGACCTCCTACGACCACGTGACGACCATGCTGCGAGTATGAGTCAAGGGCAAACTCGGCAGAGGTCGTGAATTAGGTCGTGAAAGTGGGACAAGTCCTTAACTGGCGAGTCTCCTATCACTATGGGTTTCAGAGTTTCACTACCCGCTGGGCCTCAGAACCAGGCCCAACTCGACTCTCTCCTTGCCTTTCCTCCACCCAGATCTTTATCCAAAGGAGCAAGCTTGTTGTGGAAGGGATCTACTGCCCTCTCTGCCTTCTCCCATTCCTGGTGGTCATCCATCGACCACCTGCCTGTACCTCAGGCATGACCACCTCACTGTAACTCTTATCTATCACACACTCACACCCCTGGATAATCCTGACGTCATCCACATGCAGCTTCAGTTTCTTAACGTGGTCCTTAGGAAACTGCAGCTGAGCACGGCTTTCCGGGGCGGCACGGAGGCGCAGCGGTTGAGTTGCTGCCTTACAGCACCAGGGACCCGGGTTCAATCCTGACTACGGGTGCTGCCTGAACGGAGTTTGCACGTTCTCACCGTGACTGCGTGCATTTTCTCCGATATCTTCGGTTTCTTCCCACACTCCAAAGACGTAAAGGTTTGTATGTTAATTGGCTTGGTATAAATGTAAATTGACCCTAGTGTAGTGTAGGATAGTGTTAATGTGCGGGGATCGCTGGTTCGGCCTGTTTCCGTGCTGTATCTCTAAACTAAACTCAACTAAACTTACTGCAGGTGTAGTCCTCAGGGACACTATAAATGATCCCACCTGCCCTCTATCTCAACAACACCAAAAAGCCGGGAAGTTTACGCAGAATAACAGACTTTAACCAGCTATTATGCTTTTCTCAGCTCTCTCGCTGAAGCCTCTTGAGCCAGTCTCAATGCTACACTTTCCCTCAGCACGGCACTTCATCTCCACACACCTCACTCCCAATAAACCATCCCAGCCTTTTACTATCTGCTGTATCTCCTCCTCAGCTAATAAATTGCCAGCTTTTCAAAATGACCCATCTACATTTGAGCCAAAGCCACTTTTCAATTAAAACACAGTTTTCTCTCCGCTCTCCCACTGATTTTTCAAAAATGCCTTCTCCCCTCTCAAAATGGCTGCTTTCGAAGAATAAAGGGAAAGAACAATTTATGGAGGGGACGCCACTGAGATTCTATTCAAAGACTAAATTTCACTTTCATTTCCCAACGACATCTGAGTGGTTGCTTGCTGCTGCTTGGTATGAAACACAAGGTCTCTGCAGGTTTCCTGATTCCTCAAGCATTTCATTGTGTATAACCATCGATCTCTCTCTGACCCATACATCATTGAGGTACTCATCTATTTCTCTGCAGCAGAACTCATTTGTTACCATGCCCTTCAGGAAACTTGCACCTGGTTTTCATGCCTCCTGTTTAGGATCTACGCCATTGATTCCTGGTGTATCACCATTGTCTAAATCATCCGAGTTTCACCTGATTAGCGAAGATGGATGAAAAATGCTGGAATAACTCAGCGGGTCAGGCAGCATCTCTGGAGAGAAGGAATGGGTGACGTTTCGGGCCAAGACCCTTCTACAGACTGAGAGTCGGGGAGAGGGAAACGAAATATGGAAAGATACAAAGAATATGTAAGGTGTGAAAAGAACAGATCAAAGCAGACGATGAACAATGAAATGTAGAATGGTTCATTGTTGGCTGAGGGGGAGGTGACAAGGTGGCATACAAACAGTAAAATTAATCAGGAGGTCAGTGTAACTAGTCAGAAAACGGGTGGGGAGGGATGGAGAGAGAGAGAAAGCAAGGGTTACTTGAATTTGTGGAATCCCTGCCACAGAGGGCAGTGGAGGCTAAATCACTGGATGGATTTAAGAGAGAGTTAGATAGAGCTCTAGGGGGCTAGTGGAATCAAGGGATATGGGGAGAAGGCAGGCACGGGTTACTGATTGGGGATGATCAGCCATGATCGCAATGAATGGCGGTGCTGGCTCGATGGGCCGAATAGCCTCCTCCTGCACCTATTTTCTATGTTTCTAGGTTGTTAGAGAAATCAATATTCATACCACTGTGTTGTAAGTTCGACCCATTCCTCTTATCCAGAGATGCTGCCTGGCCTGCTGAATTACTCCAGCATTTTGTGTCTATCTTCGATGTACACCAGCATCTGCAGTTCCTTCTTACACATATCATCTGATTAGCTGCTGCTGCACAAATTATATGTCAGTGTTGTGCAATCCACTCAGGCGATTCAGCTGTCATGAGTGAACAGCTGACAGTGTGAGGTGAGTATGTGGTCGTGCTGGAACTGTTTAATGTACAGCAGGAGTTGTGACTGGAGACTTGGGTCGGTCAGTGGTGGTGGCCTGTGGTGTGAATGTCTGAGGTCGCTGGTGATCCAATTGCAAACAAATTTACAAATGTACAAATCAGGAACAAGTAAAGGCCACAAGTCTTCTCAGACCTGCACATCCACTTATTATGATCACAGCTAATCTCAGAGGTTGGCACGGTCATGCAGCGGTATAGTTGCTGCCTTACAGCGCCAGAGACCTGGGTTTGATCCCGACTACGGCTGCTGTCCATACGGAGTTTGTACGTTCTCCCCGTGAACTGTGTAGATTTTCGCCGGAGCTCCAGTTTCCTCCCACACTCTGAAAACATGCAGATTTGAAAACTAATTGGCTTGGTGGAATTGTAAGTTGTCCTCAGTGTCCCCAGTGTTAATGTTCGGGGATCGTTGGATGGTGCAGGCTCGGTGGGCCGAAGGGCCTGTTTCCACGCTGTATTTCAAACTAAACAAAGTATTCTTATAGCAACTTTAAGTTTACGTATCCATTTATCTGTAGTAATCTTTCATCCTACTGCCTCCGAGCTTGAAAGCACATACTAGCAGATTCGAGAACAACTTCTTCCCCACTGTTATCTGACTATTGAATGGTCCTCCCATAAATAGGGTGTAGTCACAATCTCCCAATCCACGTGTTGCAAAGATTGCACTCTTTTTTTTAACTTTACTTGCTCTTTCTCCGTGAATGTAATGTCAAAACACTGTAATACTACAGTATATTCAGTAATTTTGCTCTTTGCACCACTTGGTATACTTGCACTTTGCCTGATTATACTCATGTATAATATAATTCTATCTATAATATAATGTATGCTGCAGGCAATGCTGGAATAAATCTGAGTTATTCCAGCATATTATGAGTTCCTCCAGCATTTTGTGTCTATCTTCAGTATAAATCAGCATTTACAGTTCCTTCCTATCTATCTTATATTACTAAAAGTCTGATCTTGACAACTTCCTGCTGTTCAGTGTATTGATTTTTTTTTAAACGCTGCCACTTACGGCTGTGATTTTTGGCCATCTTACTCAGAGTCCCCCTCCGCTGCGCAGGACAAGAGGATTTTTTCCATCGATGAAAGATAAAAGAGTTATTAGTGTTTAAAAAATGTTGAGATCCTGAAGGCCACGCCCCTTCCAGAGGGACTATAAAACCTGGAAGTGTTGAGTACCTCAGTCAGTCTCTGCAAGATGGGGGAGCGAGAGGGTCACATCTCTCAGTCTGAGCTGTGAATAACACTGAACACTTGTCTACTAAAATGTGAGTGGTTTTACTAACCTGTCAGTGCCCTTAATGTGGTTTGAAAATATAGTTTGGAAATGCTAAAGCTGTGTTGCCTTTGGTTTGGAAATGCTAAAGCTGTGTTGCCTAATTGAAGTTGCCTTGCCTAATTAAAGTCGCCTTGCCTAATTAGTCGCCTTGCCTAATTAAAGTTGCCTTGCCTAATTAAAGTTGCCTTGCCTTCTATATATAATTAAAAGTCTATTCTAGACCACTTCCTGTTTGCGCTTTATATTAATTTTAGAAAAAACGCTACCATGTATGGCTGTGATTTTTGGCCATCTTAGAGTCCCCCTCTGCTCATCAGGTGCCGAGGATTTTTCACATCGATGAAAAATAAAAGAGTTATCAGTGTTTAAAAAATGTTGAGATTCTATCCCCTGTGTATCACGCCATGAAGGCCACACCCCTTCTGGTGGGTGGGGGGCGGGACTGTATAACCCAGAAGTGTGGGCATGGCTCAGTCTCTGCAAGATGGAGGAGGGAGACTAGCTGTCTTTAGTGGCCTTGCACCCTGCTTGAAATGGTATGAAACTGCACTTGAATTTGGTGGCCTTGCACCCTGCTTGAAATGGTATGAGACTGCACTTGAATTTGGTGGCCTTGCACCCTGTATGAGACTGCACTTGAATTTGGTGGCCTTGCACCCTGCTTGAAATGGAATTTCAAGGAATAGTCGTGAGTGAACTGCCAGCCCACCAGCCATGAGTGAGTGAGCTGCCAGAACAACTGACTTGAGTGACTGAGCTGCAGCCCAATAATCCATTTGGCACACAATGTCCATACTAGCCCTCTGTAAACCAGTCCCTTCAGCCCGCAACCACCATACTAGCGTTCCAGAAAGCCCCCCCCCCCCCCCTCACTGGCCACCAATATTGGAATTGGTGGAGAGGTGGAATATTGCGTTCAGGGTCCAGCCCTCCCTTATTCTAGTCTATAATATGATTTGACTGGATTAAATGCAAACTAAATTTTTCCCTGTATCTCAGTATTTGTGACAATAATACATCAGCAATACCAATACCAGTAATACCAATATTACTTATCTATAATGGATCTACTCTGCTTTAACTACATTCAAAGACTACACTACTGTTTGAGGAAGCTAGTTTCAAATACTCACAAAACAATGTCACCTTATCTCTTTGTAACCCCTTAGTTTAAACAGTGACTACTAGTTCTATATTCTTGCATGAAAACAAGACATTCACTCTGTCTTGATCCCTTTGAGTCTTGCACATACCTTTAGCACTTCTAAACCTTGGTGTATAAAGCCGGACCTGTCCAACCTTTCCCTTGATCTCATACCAGAACCTGGCCCAATTCCGGTATCATTCCTGTAATCTTTCTCTGACTTGCTTACTTAAACATCCTACCATAAATAAGGAGACTAATCAATGCTGCACTTCCAGAGTATTCCCAAGATTCCCATGTTGTAGTTGTCATGTTGTAATGAGAGGTGCACCTCTTATAACTTCTGCTTCTTCTTACATATTGCGTGCACAGCCTAAAGTTGTAAGACAACTTGTTCTGTTTGATCTTCTGTTAGTGCACGCCAGGTTGATTGCATTCATCGAAACAGGGTGGACCACGTGAAGGTTGCAATCTTCCAACCCACCTCTTATAAATGATATATAATATCCAAATGTTATATTCAGTACCTTTAACAATAATGATAATGCTGTGTAAGTATTGCTAATTACTTGCCTGCCTGTACAGTGAGTATTTTGCCGAATGCTGCATCAGGATGCCAGTCCGTTTGTATCTCGGGCGCCCCAATCCCTTGCTGTGTAGACAATGTGTTCCTTGCTTCTTTTTGCCAAAATGAACAATCAGACATTTGCCCTTATCACACACAATTTGCCAACTCACTTGACCTACTCGCACCCCTTGAGAGCCTCCTTATGTCCTCTTCACAACCTCCTTCTTACATAGCTTGGTAAGTTTCATAACCATATCCTTGTGCCACCAACCAAATTATTTTCATAAATTGTAGAAACTTGATGCTTCAGCAAAGATCCCTTGGTGCTCCTCTCATTACATCTTACCAACCAGCAAGTGACCCACCTTATTTCGGTGTCTTGATGGCCAGCCTATCTTTTTCCAATACCAACATGTTACTTTCTGTAATACAAGCTCTCATATTCTGTAATAGCTTTTGGTACACCTCCTTATCCAATGCCTTCTGAAATCTTAGAAAATACACCTTTAGCCACAGCATATGTTAATTCTTTAATGAATTTCAATAAATTGGTAAAAGTTATTTCTCTTTAGAATCATAGATTCATGCAGCATGGAAACAGGCCCTTCTACCCAATTTTCCCATGCCAAATAATCTGCCCCTTCCACACTAGTCCCACCTACTAACATTTGCACATATGCTTCTAAACCTTTCCTGTCCATTCACAAAATCATATTAATTTTGTCTGATTACTGTAAATAATAATAAAGCTTTATTTCAGACACAGGTCCATATGACACATCATACAGTATAAGGAGATACAAAAAATATATTAAAAATTGCATATTAGCCTATAAGATATACAAGCTATTGCACCAATGCCATCTTAGCCTAGAAGTGAATCTATAGCAGCTTTTCAGAGGGCTGACTAGGGCTTCAATTATGTGGTTCTCTGACTTGTCCAGGCGACACATAAAACTAAACATCAGCTGTCTTAAGAGTGCCTCACAGGTTGGCACTCTAGTGGACACAAACTATTGTATGCTACCTTAAGCCTCTGCATACTCTTTTTCTTATAGTTAGACCACAATTGAGCAGTATATAACGGTGTGATATAGGTTCTGAACAAGGAACACTTCACAGTCAGAGCACATAGAAAACTTCCTTATAAGTATGTTAGCTTGAAAATAAATTTTACAGCGCTGTCGGTAGAGGTCTTTGTCATCCGTCCAGTCATCGGATATGACATGACCTAGGTATTTAATTTCCTCACACACAGTTAGAGGACTGTCTGACAAATAAAAGGTCGGAAAAGTTGATTCCCTGTCCTCAGCGCTTCTAACTACCATTATGCGGCTTTTCTTAGCGTTATACTTTATGTCATAATCAAGGCCATACTGAGAGCACACCTTCAGCATCTGCTGCAGCCCAGCACTATATGGACAGAGCAGGACCAGGTTGTCTGCATACATCAGATGATTAACAATAGTGTTGCCCACAAGACAGCCGGTTTTTAACCTATTTAACTGATTTGACAATTCGTCCATATAAACATTAAATAAAATAGGAGGCAAAATTCCTCCTTGCCGCACTCCGTTACTAACACAGAATGGAGCAGATACAACATTGTCCCATTTAACCTGAAACGTTTGATGGGCATACTAAAACACTAAAATTCTCATTAAAAATTTAGGGGCACCTCTATCTAGCAATTTTACAAACAATTGTTCATGATTAATTCTATCAAATGCCTTGGACGCATCAATAAAACATAGGAATACAGATGAATTCAGGCTTGTGTACCTGAACACAATCTCTTTAAGAGCATAGATACACAGGTCAGTTCCATGCTTTCTTTTGAACCCAAACTGATTGTCAGTAGTAAGGACATACATTTCTAGCTTTGTCAACAGTATTCTCTCCAGTACTTTAGACAAGATACTGGCTAATGCAATAGGTCGATAATTGTCAATACTGTTGAGCTTACCAGCCTTGTCTTTAAGCACAGGCACTAACATTACAGACATAATAGTATTTGGCAGGACACCATGAACCAAACAACCATTAAAGCACATGGAAAGCAAGGGGCAGAGCTTATAGCTGGCATATTTTAGATGTTCTGCAGTAATGCAGTCCATTCCACAGGCTTTGGTGTTATCCAACATGTTAATGGCATCATAGACATCTGCTGCCCTAACTACCATATCTACAGAGAGATCAATATGTTCATGATTGATTCTAACTGGGTTACTTTTACCACAGTTAAAAAGGTTACAGTAGTGCTCACGCCAACTCTCAGCTATTTTTTCTGGGCTACTAACACCTTCAATGTCAGACGGTAGGGGTGTTTTATTGTTATTTATTACTTTGACCTCTTTCTAGAAGTTAGTAAGGTTGTTGTTCCGTAGCTTTCTGGCAAGCGAGTCTGCTCTCATTGTGTTTTCATTTTTCTTAATAAAACGAAGTGCATACTCAACTCTAGCATTTGTGCGTTTTTTCATATCTAGCAATGCCCCCTGTCTAGGCCTACCTGCCTCTGACCAGAGTCTAAAGGCCTCTCTTGCCTCAGCGTACTGCTCAGCCACAAACTCATTCCACCCAGGTCTGATGTTGGGTACCTTACATCTGCTTTTACAAAAGGGATCACTGGAAGCATTGAGACATTTCACAATAACATCATACATGGCACAGAGTTTTTCAGCATGTTGCATGTCCTTACAATTCATATTTGAGCACATTAGGGCCTCTTGAGGCAATTCAATATAATTAAAAAATTGTCCGTTCGCAGTGAGTATCCAGCCATAACCTCTCTGCTCAGTTTTGACCAGTCCAGTTTACTTGAGGGAGCAGCATTATTATTACTGGACATTCTCAACATTTAACCGTGCAGCAATAGGTATGTGATCAGAGGTGGCAAGTTCATAACAAATCTCCACATTTTCCAGTGAGGCATGAGCATCAGCTGTGGTCACAATATGGTCTAGCCAAGATGTTGTGTGCCACGCCTCACTAACATAGGTAAAACTTGTGTCAGGCAACAGAGCTTTACTCGATAGAATTAGTTTAGACTCATTCCAAAACTGCTGCAGGTGTGCTGCAAATAAAGATTTGCTATCTGCCATGTCAGCATTAAAATCACCCATGACGTAGACACAGGATGAGCTGTTGTCCTCTATGAAGGACTGAATAAAAGCTAACCTGTTCAGAAATTCGTCCTCATGCTCATATGATTCATACGGTGTATAAACATTTAAGACAGTAAATTTATTTCCATTATAATTACACTCCAGCCCTATGGCCCAGTCAACATTTAGATGCACCACCTTCACCAATGAGTCATATTTGATGTTCCACAGTATAGCTACACCACCAGCTATCCTACCCCGAACCAGCCTCGTACTGAGGTCGGTAGTGGACTCTCCAGCCCCACGGAAGTTCATGTGTAGAGTGTTCAACTTATCCACATCTTGTTTCGCCATCCAGGTTTCTTGCAGGCACAGAATGTCACATTGGTCTAGCAGTGTGTCCACCACCAAACGTCTTGATCTATCAGTAGCAGAATGTGCTACTCGCAAACTAAATGTGTTCTAAGTGGCTTGCTACAAAGTTTTTAATGATATCTTCTCATATTTTCTCACAACATGTGAAGCTACTTGGCCCTAAGTTTTCAGCTTTGTGTTTCTATCACATTTCGTATAAATGGAATTACATTTGCTTTTTTTCTGATCTAAAGGAACTTGCACAAATCTGGTTCATTTTGAAAAGATTAAGTCAATGAGTCAATGTCAAATATCTCACTCGCCACTTATTTTGAGATCCTAGGATGAAGTCCATCATGACCAAAGGATTTATCACCCATCGCTCCCAACAATTTGCCGAATTTTTCAGGTCTAAGTCCCTTTATCGAGGTTCCTCCATAGAGTCACAGTGTGATAGAGTGATACAGCATGGAAACAGGCCCTTCAGGTCAACTTGCCCACACAGGCCAACATGTCCCAGCTACACTCGTCCCACCTGCCTGCGTTTGGTCCATATCCCTCCTAACCTGTCCTAGTTGTGTCCCCAATTTCTGCTGAAGAGTCTTGAACCTTTAACAATAGCTCTGTTTCTGTTTCCACAGTTGCTGCCTGACCTGTGGCGTTTTCAGCTGTTTTCTGTTTTTATTTCAGAATTCCAGCGCCTAGGTGTTTCTATTTCTCAGTTACTGCTTAAGTGCTCCGCTGGAGATGTGGCAGATTAATCCACAGTTCCACAAGCTTGAACAATGGCCTACAGCCCCATTCCTCACCAGCCAGCGGTCATCCAGTATCGATCTCCGTTGAAGGTAAATGGTTTGAAAGCTTTGTAACTCTCTAATCAAACGGTTGCCTTCAGAACACAAAAAATTGCTCCGTAAATCCATATTATATGAACCTGGCTTCCTTTCAAATCTCCAGGCTGCCTTTGTTGTTTGCTGATTCCTCCTCTGCCACACAGATCACATTGCACAGTCATGGTCAACATGATAAACCCATCTGCTCTCCATTACGTGTTATTTTTAGCAAATGTTTTCGTGCCTAGATGTTTCATCACTGAAAAATGCCACTGGACTTTGTGGATCATCATCGTCAAGGAATGAGACTTAAATATAGCAATGCACAAATGTTTTCTCCAGTTCTCTCATGTTCAAATTGTACCGGGGTCATTTAGATTTTGTGTGGTAGATTAAAGCAGATATTATGGTGGGAGTTGCTCATACAACATTACTCGCAAACTTGACTTCTGTTGACTTCAATGACAATGAAATTCATGAAATCTCTAAAATGAACTATTATCACAATCAAAGTCAATACCTCCTCACCTTGCCAACCATTCAGCCCAATCCCCCAACTATAGACACACACACACATAGACACACATAGACACACATACACACACAATCACACACACATACACACACACACATACACACACATACACACACACACACACACACACATACACACACATACACACACATACACACACACAATCACACACATACACACACATAGACACACATACACACGCATACACACACATAGACACATATACACACACAATCACACACACATAGCCACACATACACACACACATAGACACACATACACACACAATCACACACACATACACACACACATACACACATATACACACACACACATAGACACACACACACACACACACATATATACACACACATAGACACACATACACACACATAGGCATACATAGACACACACACGCGCGCGCACACACACGCATAGACACACACACACGCATAGACACATACACACACACAGACACACATACACACACACATACACACATGCACACACACATAGACACACATACACAGACACATAAACACACATACACACTCACATAGACACACATACACACATGCACACACACACACACACACACACATATATACGCATACACACATACACACACACATTCACACACATGCACACAGATAGACACGTACATGCACACACAACACACATACACACACACACACACACACCCACACACACACACACACACACACACACACACACACACACACACACACACACACACACACACACACACACACACACACACACACACACACACACACACACACACACACACACACACACACACACACATATATATACCATGCACACACACATACACACACACACATATACACGCATACACACATACACACACACATTCACACACATGCACACAGATAGACACGTACATGCACAAACACACATAGACACACATACACACCCACATAGACACACACACACACACACACACACACACACACACACACACACACACACACACACACACACACACACACACACACACACACATACACACATTCACACACACACACACTCACCCACACACACAGACACACACACACACACACACACATAGACACACATACACACACACATAGACACACACACACACACACACACATTCACACACACACACACTCACGCGCATACGCACACCCACATGACACACACACTCTCACACATACACACACACACACACACACACACACACACATAGACAACTCCGGTGCATAAAGAGGCCACTTCACACATTGTGTCGGTGTCGGCTGAAAGAAACTCACCAGATTAATTCCACTTCCTGGCTCTCAATCCACTGCCTTGACACAGATGGAGAACAGAGGAAGTGTCGCTGGAATTCAATAGGTTTATCTTTGGATTAAAATAGTGCTTTTGGAAGAGGTTGCTTGCTGAATTTGAACGGACATTTCAATTATAACTAAGCTTGTTCTACTTGGCAATATGAGGCAAGGTGGAAAACAACTGTGAACACTGAAGCAGCAACTGGCCACGTGCCTTAATCTGCCATTTAAAGATCTTGCTTTATCGGCCTTTTGTCACTTGCCTTAGTTCCGTCTCTGTAACACCTCGAGCTTAGTTTTTTATACTCGTGATTGGCGACTTTCATGAGATTTCGTTCTGCAGGCTTTTAACCCTTTGCATGTGTGGAAAGGGATTGAAAAAAATGTCAGCTTACTTCCTAATATCCATTATTCTGTGTGAAAAAGAATGCAGGATGTTAATAGATGAAGGATGTTGCTTCCACAACTGTTGTGTGCAGTCTCAGGGGAACTGGACAACCTGGTTTATCGCTTGTTATCGCCATGCACTGCTCCCAATCACCATGACAGATCAACTTAAAACATGCCCAAAATGTTATTGTAGCAATGCAGGGATGGATGGTCCATTGGCAATGGCAATCTGTTTGCTATTTAGCAGTTTTTGATGAAGGAATTGCAGCAGGATCTTGATCGATTGGCCAGGTGGGCTGAGGAATGGTTGGTGGAATTTAATACAGAGAGATGTGAGGGGTTGCATTTTGGGAAGTCTAACATGGGCAGGACCTACACAGTGAATGGCAGGGCTCTGGGGAGTGTTGTAGAGCAGAGAGATCTAGGAGTACAGGTATGTATTTCATTGAAAGTGTCCTCACAGGTAGATAAGGTGGTCAAAAAGGCTTTTGGCACATTGGCCTTCATCAGCCAGAGTACTGAGTATAGAAATTAGGAGGTCATGTTGCAGTTATATAAGACTTTAATGAAGCCACATTTAGTGTATCGTGTTCAGTTCTGGGCACCATGTTATATGAAGGATGTCAAGCTGGAAAGGGCGCAGAGAAGATTTACAAGGATTTTACCAAGACTCAGGGGCCTGAGGGAAAGGGGGAGGTTGAGTAGGCTGGGACTCTATTCCTTGGAGAGCAGGAGGATGAGGGGTGATCTTATGGAAGTGTATAAAATCATGAGAGGAATAGATCGGATAGCCGCACAAAGTCTCTTGCCCAGAGTAGGGGACTGAGAACTATAGGTTTAGGTGAGAGGGGAAAGTTTAACAGAAATCTGAGGAGTAACTTTTTCACACAAAGGGAGGTAGGTGTTTGGAATGAGCTGCCGGAGGAGGTAGTGGAGGCTGGGACTATTGCAATGTTTAAGAAACATTTAGACTATTTACATGAATAGGACATGTTTGGAGGGATATGGGCCAGGTGGGACCAGTGTAGCTGGGACATGTTGGTCGATGTGGGCAAGTTGGGCCAAAAGGGCTTGCAAGTTTGGAAGTTATGATCGGAAAGATCCCACATGAAGTGGCTGTTACCTTTCAGATTTGCATCAAAGGGTTTGATACTTTAAATTCTGATGACTGATGTGTGAGGTGCCTGAACTAAACACAAGACAGATGAACTAGATTGATGACAAATGAAGAGTTTATGATAGAGGAGGCTGTGATGGATCACCCAGTCAGAAGCAGATTTGCAACTATTTATAACTATACAAAGCACAAATGCACACCTTGCATTGAGCCTGTAACATGCGGAGATAGTGGTGATTTGATTGCATCCCTCTTAAAACTGGCCACTGCTAATTTTGCTAATGCTTGGCACTAAACACTTATGGGATGAGGGGGTTAAGGCCAAAAGGCTCAACACTTACTGCTCCTTCCTGACAGAAACTGCCAACATCTGGAATGCCTCCCAACTCACAGTAAACAGCTGGATAAATTCATTCATCATGGTTGAAAACTTTAGCGACGCAGTGGTGCTGGTTTCTGACGGGAACGGTGACAGACGTACCACACATCTCTGTCCTGCGGACGTCCGCCGCTAGAAGTATAGGATTTTGGTGTGTGTGCTTTATCATCATTCCTTACAATGCTGTGTACGACAGTGATCGTAACTTCTACTGAAGTGTGGATGGCCGTTGGCTCGCTAGAAGCTCATCCGCCCTGTGACAGGTCTTGTTTTTGGTCCAGCTGGGGGTCCACTGCCCCCTCCTCACCTGGAAAACCAGGTGGGGGAGACAGTTTAGTCGCCGACTATCCGACCATGGAGCAGGTAGCACGGGGTTACATGGTACCCGCAGCGGGGGGGATCCACCCCCTCACCTGGATAAAGGAAGGTTACAAATGCTGTTCAAAGTAAAGGGTGGAGTTGGATTCATGGGAGATGATCTTGGAGAGGAGGATGCTCCTCAAACTGCGGAGTATCTTGGACAATACAGCTCAATACAGCAATACATGACACACTGGTCAACTTGAGGCGTACCTTCAGCAACAGACTGGTTTCACCAAGATGCAGCATAGAACGCCACAGGAGATCCTTCTTCCCTGTGGCTATCAAACTGTACAACACCTCCCCATTCTGTCGTGGGGTAACCTGAGCATGAAAATTAGAAAATTAATTGTTCATACCATTAGGTTGCAAGTTACCCAAGTGGGCGTTGTTCCTTCAGTTTGCATGTACCCTCACTCTGGCAATGACAGAAAGGTCAGCAGGGAATGGGAAGGAGAGTTAAATGGTAGATTTGGATGAGAATGTACAAGGCATGATCAGCAAATTTGCAGATGACATGAAAGTGGGTCTCTTCATAGATAGTGAAAATCGTTATCAAAAATTGAAGCAAAATCTTGATCAGTTGGACAAGTGGACTGAGGAATGGTTAATGGAGTTTAATACAGTTAAATGAGACATGTTGCTTTTAGGGAAGTCAAACCAGGGCAGGGCCGTCACAGTTAATGAATGAACAATGTTCATTAACACTGTTAATGAACAGTGAATGGTGATGCTAGCTCGAACGGCCGAATGGCCTACTCCTGCAACTATTGTCTATTGTCTATTGATTATTGGCTCAGGGGATTGTTGTAGAACAGAGGGATCTACAAGCACAGCTACATAGTTCCTTGAAAATGGCACCACAGGTAGATGGGGAGGTCAAGAAGGCTTTCGGCACAGTGGTCTTCATTAGTCAGAGTATTGACTGAAGAAGGGTCTCGACCCGAAAAGTCGCCCGTTCCTTCTCTCCAGAAGGAACCTGAGGAATAATTTCTTCACACAAAGAGTGGTGGGTGAATGATACAACCTGCCAGAAGAGGTAGTTGATGCAGGTACTATCTCAATTTAGACAGGTATATGGATAGGACAGTTTAGAACGATACGGGCCAAATGCAGGCAGGTGGGACCTGTGCAGTTGGGGCATGTTGGTTGGGGTGTGGGGTTGGGCCAAAGTGCCTGTTTCCATGCTGTATGACTTCATGACTCTATGGGAGACTCCAGTAGGCCTTGGTGGACAGAGTGCAAGTGTTCAGCGACACAGTTACCTCATCTACAATGTAAAGGAAGCCGTGTTGGGACCTTCGAATGCAGTAGATGAACACGCCTGAAAAAGAGTCGCGACCTGAAACATTGCCTGTCCATGTCCCCCAGAGATGTTGCCTGACCTGCTGAGTTACTCCAGCACCTCTGTTTGGATTATTGGTGAATTAAAGTTTGTTTTCATACATCTTTAGCCAAGTAACATTCCGCATGAACCCTGATGGAGAAGATTTTCCATGACATGGAGGACGGAAGTTTACATCAATGGTCAATGGTTTATTTATTGTCACGTGTACCTCATACAGTGAAATAATTTTTTTGCATCCAGCTGAGCAAGACTATCCCCGTACATAAGCACAATCACCCTGGTCAGAACAGAATGCACACAACAGGCCACTGAGTCCATATGGAGGAGGCGCTATTTTGGCGCCATTCCAAGCTGCAGCTGACCACAAAGGGCAGTTGCCGGCGTCGCCTCCATTTTGGTAGTTCCGTGAACCGATGACCCTCTTCAACCCTCGTTCCCCGGGGGAGCACCTCCTGCAGCTGACCTCGAGGGCGCGGAAGGTAAGACCCCCAGACCCTTTGTCCAGCGTCGCGTCCACGTTCGCTGCCGTCACCTTCCACCCCGGCACTGATTCTCCATCCATGGGGTGAGCAGGGGCCGGGCTCGGCAGACTACCCTCTCCGAGCAAACCCGGGGATGTGACAGTAAGGCGCATGGTTGGACTCGGGCAGTATGGGGGCACAAAAGGTTGGTGATAGAGCTCCAGTAACGCAGGTTCAATTCTGGTCTAGGTTAAAAGCGGTGTGGAGTTTGCACGTTTCACTGTCAGTATGTAGTTTTTTCTTCAGGTGCTCCAGTTTTCTCCGACATGTCAAAGACAAATAGATTACCTGATTATTTTGCATCTCCCCAAATCAGAAAAGTCTCACACTCTTATCTTGCTGTGACCATCGGGAAGAATGTGTGGAGCCTAAAAATCATGACCTCGTGTTCAAGAACAGCTTCTCCCTAGCAAACGTCAGGCTCTACAACACTGCACCACAGTAGCCATAGCCCAGCTCACCAACTGTGGTCTACTTTGGAATGTGTTGTGTACTTTGGTTTTGCACCATTACGGTTTGGTGACCTAATATTCTTGATTATTGATTTATAGTTTTTGGTTATTGTATATTGATCTGTGTGTTATTGCACTAATGGATCTGTTAAGCTACAGCAAGTAAGAATTTCACTGTTTCTTTGCCGGTACAAATGACAATTAATATTATTGCCTCTTGCCCTGTGAGAGAGAATAAATTTTGGGCCGGCAGGGGCCGGCAGGGAAATAAGAACGGGCCTGATGGGATTACTCTGCTTGGAGCTAGCATGGTGTTATACCAGTTTTTCCGAACAGTCTGTGATCCATCGTGCTGTGGCCATAGCACTATTTTTAAAGCCCATAGCGCTGCATCCGACAAATCTTTGTTTAAATTCCACGCATTAAGCTGACAACGCTCTGTTTAAACCTTTGCACACTAAACCGGCGGCGCTGTGTGTATGACCTTTACGTACTGAGACTGTAGTGTTGCGTGTATGATGTACCCGCCAGTCAGCAGCTGATAGGACTTTGTTCCCAAGGGGGGGAAGGGGGGGAAGGGGGGGGAGGGGAGGGAGGGGGGAGGGGGAGGAGGGGGGGCTCGCTCGGATGCAGACCCCTGCCATTGGTTAGAGTTTGAATTTGGGAGCAACGCTATTGGACAGGACTTACCGGTTTTCTTACTTGTATTTCGATACGTGATTTCTTACTTGTTGTATAAAAGTCGGCTCCAGTAAGCCAAAAGTTAGTTCAGGTTCATGTATGAGATGGGTTCACCGACGGGCAGAGTCACGATCAAACACCGTGGGGAGGGGGGGGGGGGGGGGGGGGGGGGGGGGGAGGGGACAGGGAGGGGAGAGAGAGAGAGAGAGAGAGAGATCAACACCGTGGGGAGAGAGAGAGAGAGAGAGAGAGAGAGAGAGAGGAGAGAGAGAGAGAGAGAGAGAGAGAGAGAGGAGAGAGAGAGAGAGAGAGGGGCTGTTGTAAACTGGAGACAAGTTTTGTTTTTGTCTTGTTTTGTTTTAAATTTGATTTGCAACTAAACAGACGAGTGAGCCGCCTTCTGTTCTACTGGTCAGATCCATCAACCTGTTCCCATGTAACACATGGATATGATGGGCCAAGCGTCCTCCTGTGTTTGTAATCAACTATCTTATGTAATGGACATCCAATCTTGCTGCTGAGTTATTAGCAGAACTGGACTCTTTCTGGGCCATGGCCATAATTCCCAATCTGATGTCCTTTCTCGTGTGAGGTTCTATCGTAGTCTGCACATTCTCCCAATATCCATTAGCTCCTTGTGGGGAGCAGTGAGTGAGCTCATCAGGCCCCACCTTACTATTCCCCATCCACTGCCACCACAAACTGTGGCTACAACTAAAAGGAAATGCAGAATTCAGATTTCTACCTCATTTCCTACACCTTTATTTAGTTTAGTTTAGTTTAGAGATGGACTGAAACAGGTCATTCGGACCACCGATTCCACACCGACCAGTGATCTCCGCACACCAACGCTACCCTACACACACTAGGGACAATTTGCACTTAAACTAAACCAATTAACCCACAAACCTGTACGTCTTTGGAGTGTCGGATGAAACCGAGAATCTCGGGGAAAACCCATGCGGTCACGGGGAGAACGCACAAACTCCGTATAGACAGCACCCTTAGTCAGGATAGAACTCGGCTCTCCAGCGCTGCAAGCACTGTAAGGCAGCAACTCTACCGCTGTGCCAACCATAGAATATGGACCCATAGAATATTTTTTGAACGAGTTTGATACAACATTCTCAGTCACCTCAGGGAACGTTAATCGTCAAAGTATTGCAAGTCACATACAGATTAGACTCAGTCAGGTCAGAGGCACTCCATCCATAAAGGATGCCTCCACATTTATTTGGCCAGATACCATCTAAAAAATTAAGTTGTCAGTCTTCAACAGTGAAAGATCATTCAGCTTTGGCACGCTTGGCAATTCACATTTGAAAGCCCTCTGAATGGCTTTTATCTCTGAGAGGAAGAGTATAACAATAATATTCAGCTGCTTCAGATTGACATTTTGAGACATTCATTCAGATGGAAAACGCTGCACTCTGCTCATGTGTTATTTACCTTTCTAAAAGCGAAAACAATGTCTGTGCTGCAGACAAGCGCCAGGTCCTAATATCATGATTGACCTTCACTGTGAGCTTTTGTGTAACTTCATGAACACAGCTTGCAATGTTTATAAAGCAGTCCAAAGGTGGTAAAGGCAAAGTAACAATATTACAAATATCTTTGGGAATAGCTCAATCTTTGCGGTCTGAGGAATGGCTACTGGAGTTTTCAACCAAACTTTATTTGAAAGCTCAAGTTGCAGCATACAGGTTTACCAGACACGTCTGCCCACATCGGTGGTCAGCGCTGAACTAGCGCGCGCAAGGGAAAAACCACGCGTAAAAACAACAGCCCCTCCCGAGTCACGTGACCGCGGCTTTCGACGCCAGGCACGATATCTGCGTGCGCTAGCAGGCGCCGCTACACAATCACATTAACTCTCTCTCTGCTCTGAAAGGTGCAAGAAATACAAGGAAATCCATCTGATGTAAAACTGGATTGCAATTATTGAGTGGAATAATGAATCAATGTACTGACTGGGGATGGCTGGACATTTCCACCAAAGTTGGGCAAAATCCACTTTTCTTCCCAAAGTCAACAATACGAAGATAGACACAGAATGTCGGAGTAACTCAGCGGGTTGGAGAGAAGGAATGGGTGACGTTTCAGGTCGAGACCGCTCTTCAGAATGAAAGACATGGTGAAAGTCACACCTTTATCATTGTTGCTTTTTTGCATATCTTTCATTAATTTGTTCTATATCTCTCTACATCATTGTCTATATCTCTCATTTCCCATTCCCATGACTTACAGTCTAAAGAGGGGTCTTGACCTGAAACATCACCCATTCCTCATCTCCAGAGATGCTGCCTGTCCCACTGAGTTACTCCAGCTTTTTGTGTCTATCTTCGGTTTAAACCAGCATCTACTGTTCCTTCCTACACAGATAGTTGAACAGCTTTAGAATCCAGGAGATGCCAGAACTTAATCAGTGTTAGCACAGCCGAACTACGTGGCGGTGGGCAGAGAAGTCCTTCAATCTTAACTAATGCTGCGGCCTTACCTCCGTTAATTGTTTCTCCAGTAAATGTGCAATGTGAAGGAATGTTGATTTGTCATTGAAGGCACCTTGATGTACCACAGTGATTCCTTGCCCAGACATCATGGAGTCTGGAGTCAAGCCCTGAGGGCATGAAAGGACACTTGTTGTCCCAGCAACCATTTCTCTACTGCCTGCAACCAATGTAAAATGGCTACCCTGACCATGAGTGGAACTTTTCTCCATTTTTCATTTATGACAAAGAACATGATTGTTTGATATCAATTACAGCACTTACTCAGATTATTGAATCATCCAACCGCAACCAGAGAGCAGTCCTGAACTACTATCTACCTCATCGATGACCCTCAGACTATCCTTGATCGCATTTTGCTGGCTTCACCTTGCACTAAACGTTATTCCCTTTCCATGTATCTGTACACAGTAAATGGGTCGATTGTAATCGTGCATTGTCTTTCTGCTGACTGGATAGCATGCAACAAAAGCTTCTCACTGTACCTCGCTCGGTACACGTGACAATAAACTAAACAGAAACTGAAACTCCAAATCAGCAGCAGTTTTCTGCTGAGGCTCATGGCCAATGGAATCCAGATTGAGACTTTCTACAATCGAACACAGGCTGAATATATATCAGTGAAATTTCATTATTTTTCGTTCCCCTAATACATGTGACTAGATCGGGTGGACAGGAAAGAACTCTTAGCCCTCTTTTCCATCACTTACCACGTAGAGTTTAACCCAAGGTAGCTTCGATTCATTTGGTTATTATTTTGAATGATACAACATTCAGTGTGGTAATTAAAATATCCATGTAATTGAATCAGCTTGCACAATTTAATCTGTTACATTACCTTGCCTGTTCAAATGTATTAAATGGCTTTGTGCCATTTTATATTTGTGATGCCTGATGTACATTCATGTACAATTACATGCAGCAAAAGGAAGACAATGAGGTGTAATTGTACAAAGAAGATGTCTGATGTGTTTATTGATGTAACAGACCACTTAACATGGAGACTAGACATTCATCAGTAGCAACAAACCATTAGAATTTGACGGCACGTAACTGCAAACTGTGTTGTTGTGCATCAGTGTAAGGATGAATCATTCATTGTGCATCTTTACACAGCATCATGGTAAATCATAGGATCACACCAACCTAGTGGACAATCCCTAAAATATAGAAGCAATTAGATAGAACTCAGCCAAGCATAAAATGAGCAGTATGCAATAACAAAATTAAATTGTGAGCAGTCAAGTGTTGACTTTGAACTACCAATATTAACCGCAAAATTGTGTTCATCTGGTTCTCTGAATTTCTTGATTACTTGGCCTGTAGGCATTCTCAAATATCCATTCATTCTCTTTGAGATGACAGACATAGAGTTTCAGTTTGAAACAAGGTGGGAGCTAAGCTGGATGGCTGTTATAAGTGCTGGCACTGTGGTACAATGTGAAACAATGGAAGCAGCGTGCAACTTTTCATCTTTATCAAACATCTTGCCAGACGTAATGACAGTGATAATTGGCCAGAGATATAAGCTAGGGGAAATATTATTAAAGGGTAGTTCCAGTTAATACCAGCCTGCTCCTCTTCAGTTGAGTTTATTGTCATGTGTACTGAGGTACGGTGACAAGCTTTTGTAGCGTGATGACCAGGCAGCGGAAAGACAATACATGATCACAATTGAACCATTTACAGTGTATACATACATATAACCATATAACCATATAACAATTACAGCACGGAAACAGGCCATCTCGACCCTTCTAGTCCGTGCTGAACACATAATCTCCCCTAGTCCCATATACCTGCGCTCAGACCATAACCCTCCATTCCCTTCCCATCCATATAACTATCCAATTTATTTTTAAATGATAAAAACAAACCTGCCTCCACCACCTTCACTGGAAGCTCATTCCACACAGCTACCACTCTCTGAGTAAAGAAGTTCCCCCTCATGTTACCCCTAAACTTCAGTCCCTTAATTCTCAAGTCAAGTCCCCTTGTTTGAATCTTCCCTACTCTCAGTGGGAAAAGCTTTTCCACGTCAACTCTGTCTATCCCTCTCATCATTTAAAAAACCTCTATCAAGTCCCCCCTTAACCTTCTGCGCTCCAAAGAATAAAGCCCTAACTTGTTCAACCTTTCTCTGTAACTTAGTTGCTGAAACCCAGGTAACATTCTAGTAAATCTCCTCTGTACTCTCTCTATTTTGTTGACATCCTTCCTATAATTAGGCGACCAAAATTGTACACCATACTCCAGAATTGGCCTCACCAATGCCTTGTACAATTTTAACATTACATCACAACATCTATACTCAAATTCTATACATGATAAGAGAATAACGAGAATAAGAATAATGCAAGGTAAAGGCAACAATGTCTGAACAAGAATAGTTTGAGGGTCTGAGAGGAGTTGAAGAGGATCATTGTTTTTTTTTTTTTTTTTTTTTTTTGTTTATTTTATTAGAAGTTAATACAGCACAAAACAGTACAGTGGCACCTAATTTTAGGTGCCAACTATGTAATACCGTAATCCATTCTATGTACAACCTCTAGTTTTATGTTATAAGAAGGAAGTAAGCAGGACAAGAAAAAGAAAACAATAGAAAGGGGAAAAAGTGGAAAAATAGATGGTAGAGAGTAGAAAAACGTGAAGTGTGTATATAAAAAATAAAAAAAGGAAGAGAGAAAGTGGAAAGTAGAAATAGAAGAGAAGGCCCCTTAAAAGAGAATTTTTCAAATCTGTATTCGGAGATGTAGATCTATCCGCGTCATGAACTGAAATCAGCAATCCTTACGGCACCGCTGCATCACATGATTCCAAAAAGTCGATGAAAGGAGACCAACTCCTTAAGAATTGGTCATATTTATCTATTAGTCGGAGTCTCATTTCTTCAAGGCGTGCTATGTCCATCATATTCCTAATCCACATTTTAACAGTTGGTGTGGTTGTATTTTTCCAAAATTTAAGTATCAATTTCTTTCCAATTATTAACCCATGAAGAGGATCATTGTTAAACTAAGAAATGGTGCTGTAGGAATACAGATTGAAGAGTCTGGAGTGATTGTAACATGTGATTGGTCTGCTTCTGTGGCCAGCATGCAAGTAGTTGCCTGGCTTGGGCGCCATCTTAGAAGCAAAAGTTTACAAACATTATAATCTACAAGTGGAATTGTGAAGCCGTGGCAGAGCTGGCTCAGGACAGTTGATGCTGCTTAGATGGAGAAGCTGGGGAGTGTGAGCAAGTGGCCAGCCCCTTGTGGGAACAGGCTGGGAAATCCTCCAGACTCAGGATTAACAAACTCATCGGGAAGGCTGGCTCCGTCCTGGGGGTGGTGTTTGATTCATGGGAGGTTGGTCTTGGAGGGGAGGATGCTCCTCAATCCTGGCCAATAGAACTCACCCCCTCCATGAAACACTGGTCAACCTGAGGACCACCTTCAGCAACAGACTGGTTCCACCAAGATGCAGCACAGAACGCCACAGGAGATCCTTCTTCCCTGTCGCCATCAAACCGTACAACTCCTCCCCCTTCTGTCGTGGCTGAAGACTGAGACCAACTCCCCCTCCCCAATCTTTGCACATCTCCAATCCTTTCCACTCGTCACTTTAATTTCATGTTTCATGTATATTGTGGCTGTTGGCAGATCAATTTCCCTCCTGTTCTATCGTATCATAGACCTGCACTCAGAAGGCAGAGAGAGCAGATAGCTATGCACCTCAATGCAGAATTCCAGCCATCATTTGCTGGTAAGAGCTTGGCATGAAGTTCAATGAATTCCCGTGGGTGAATAAGATCTTCAAAGGCTTCATTTTACAAATTCCACTAAACCCCTCATGCAGTAAACATCTCGCCATGCTCAGCCAACTCGTCAAGTCTCTCTCCCTCAGGACTCGTGCTTAATATGCTTCAGAGTATCTTTGCACTACACTGCTACAGCTGCATATCACAGCTTGCTCACACAGTGAAGGCAGCATCATCCATCCACGTGGCATATCATACACCATTCATCTTGTAATGTTCCCATTTGAAGAAGAACACGACTGTGTTGGACCATAGGCGATAGTAGCTGACAGGAGATGAACAGCAAGCCAACATGTCCTCAACACTTGTGAAAGACACTCATATTTCACTTGGGCAGCTTACACACCAGCGGTATGAACATTGACTTCTCTAACTTCAAGTAACCCTTGCTTTCCCTCTCTCTCCATCCCTCCCCCTTCCCAGTTCTCCAACCACTTTGACAGTCCCTGATTCCATGTTATCCCTGTTTGCTTCTCCTAGCTAACAATGATCGATCCTACATTTTCCTTGGCCCTCATCTCTTTTGATGTCTCATTTTCACACACTTTACCCTTCCTTATCTCTGTGTCTCCCTCCCCCTTGACTCTCAGTCTGAAGAAGGGTCTCAACCTGAAACGTCACATTCCTTCTTTCCTTTCCTATGGTTAAACATTTTGTCTACTGCGAAATCTCCTCAAGGTATGTCTACTTTGAAGAAGTTCCCCTCCTCTCTCCGAAAACAGTTTAGCAACTTGCTCTCTCGCTGCCCCCCCCCCCACCCCCCCTCTGTGATTCCTACTCTATGACCCCAGTCTGAAGAAGGTTCTCGAGCCGAAACGTCGCCTATTCCTTCGCTCCATAGATGCTGCCTCACCCGCTGAGTTTCTCCAGCATTTGTGCCTACCAATATGGTTGGTGACTTTCTCCTGACCCCACGTTCTCCCACAAGTTGCATAGTGGTCCACTCATCCACTTTGTCTGTGTATAATTCCAACAACCCCTGAATCACAGCCCTTCTCCCAATGCTTTTCATTTCACGTAACCTAGTACCTTTTATTTGTAACCCACAACTAATTGGAAGTAGTTGATGGTCCCTGTAAGACCACAAGCGGGAGCATCATTTCATTGTCAGGTGTCTCAGGAACTTCCTCTGCAATATATTCTATTAGTGCATGCATCTCATTCAGTTCCTCAGCTCTATGAGGGCTTTGTAAATTATCCTCATTGACGTGAATACGTCACATAATCTGTGGTAAACGATAAGTGCAGTCAAGCCTTTCACTCAATTTCATCCTTTATTGATCAGAGCAAAATATTATATGTGTAGGAAAGAACTGCAGATGCTGCTTTAAATCGAAGGTGGACACAAAATGCTGGAGTAACTCAACGGGACAGGCAGCATCTCTGGAAAGAAGGCATAGGTGATGTTTCGGATTGAGACCCTTCTCGCCTGTGCCCAGCATTTTGTGTCTACCTGCAAAATATTATATATTTGATATCTGATATAGATCAGCTCTTTTTGCTTAACTCTATGTTATGCAAAACCATGGCTTGCATAAAGTAATGCATAGGAGTTTCATTTGAAAGATTATTTAACTTGTTGATGTATGTGCTTGTTTTCTTGATCTTCAAGAACCACTTTAGTGTGCTGCACCTTCTCACCCTCCAGCTCTCTCGCTTGCTCTTTCTTCCCTCTGATCGGTTCTTCCTCTTCCCCTTGTTGCTCTTGCCTTTCTCTGCCCTCTTCCTTTGCTCTCTTCTCTCTTCATCCTCATCCTCCATCTCGTTCTCCTG